>NC_046661.1:150765327-150806711 GCF_010883055.1 Belonocnema kinseyi | reverse complement strand
GTTGAATTATTTCTCAAATTTTTGCAATGCTTCTAAAAATCATTTTAAATGATTAGATTTTTTTTCATTTTTTAATTCTGTAAAATTAAAATAGCCTTTAAACCTTTCTTTTGAAATCCATTTAAATATTCTCTTCAAAATAATTTTTCAAAATAGAAAATCATTAAAATTTTGTTAAAGAAATCATAAAAAAATTCTTCTATTCCTTTAAAGCGTTTCAAAATTCTTACAAAACTTCTTAATTTTTTTTACTATCTTGACACATCTACATTTTGTTTGAAATTTATTTAAATCTTCTCAAGATCTAAAATATTTTCAATTCTTTTCAAAACTTGTATACAACTTCAAATTCAAATTCTACTCAAAAATTTTAAAATGATCAAAGTATAAAATAATTGCTTTAAAACCTTTTAGATTTTTTGAATGATTCGAATTTTTCTACAGTTCATAAAAAAGATCTTGCAAGAATAAAAGAGGGTGCCCTAAAATCTTCCAAATTCGTTTTTGAGAATTTCGTAAATCTCTTGAAGTGTTTATAAATCATTTTGGCTATTCTCTTAAAAATTAATTTTTAAAATAGAAAATCATTTTAAATTTTTCTAGAAATCTTAAGAAAATTTTGCTTTATTCTCTTGAAAACTTTTTAAAAATCTACATTTTGTTTTAACAAAGAAAGTTAAAAAACTTTCAATTAAAATAGTTTGCAACAAAAACGTTTTATGACAATAATTATCGTTAACTTTTTAATTGTTTTTTTATTGTTATATTATTCCATATTTTATTTACCACTTATAACAGCAGCAAATGTTATCCAAGTTGTTTTATGAAGCACTTCTTGATTTCCATTAAAAGTATTAGGAACATGGTTATTTTTACTCTTGCAGCATAATAAATGCAGTGTCATACTGGCGAAATTATTTCAACAATTATCAAGAATTTTAATTTTAAGACATTTAATTGAAGAGAAGTTTCGAACGCTGGATAGAATTAATCTTTGTATGTTAAGAACCGAGTATTAAATGATTTTCTTATCTGAAGTTTCATGGATTTCATTTCTAAAGAAAGAAGTAAGATAAGATAATGTCAATTAATCTTTACTTCTTCTCTTCACTAATAAAGTCATAAAATTTCCTCTGGTGTCAGAAGAATCCTTCTTAACGAAATTAAAAGTAATTTCATTAGTGTCAAAAAGAATCTTTTTGCAGCAAACATTATCCTTTTTCGACAAACTTCACCTAATCTTGCAGCCAAATAATTCTCTGTTTATAAAAAAGGTATTCAAATCGTTCAAAACAAAACAGGCAAGAAGACAATGCTTTTGTTTTAAGATAACTTTTTCTCTGAGTGTTCCTTTTTAAATTAAAAAATAGTTCAATACTTCCGGTATCTAAATTGATAGATCGATTGCAATTTGTCAGTAAATAAAGTTAAAGAAATTTTTTCCTTGATATTGGAACCGAAATTTAATTAATAAAAGTTACCAATAAAAACAGCAAGAAATTGTAGGTTCCAGTTTCTTCGTTTGTTGTCTGCTATTTGTAAGTTTTCTTGATTCGTGTCATTTGGCCTTCTTTCTTCACATACTTTTAAAGGTTCTAATAAATCGCTGGGCTCAACATTATCCATGATTTTTAAAGAATTAGGAATTTATTCTTATTTATTTGAACAACTTTGTACTTCTTTAACAATACTTCTGTGGTGGCTTTCAAAGCAAAACTACCTTTACAATCTTTTGTGTCTATTTTATGTTACACTTTACTGCAAGGTATGACCTTCTTTTAGTATAAAAAACTTCTTAAATTGTACATGTCTGCTGCTCTTATCATATGCTTTTGCACATTGGTTTAGTTTTTAGCACTTATTCCTAAACTTGTATTGTTGAAAAAATCTACAAGTAGATTCTGATTGAAATTTATGGTACTTTATTAGAATAATTTTACATTTGAGGGTCCGGATCAAGTAGCCGGTTACAAAATTATTTTGCATCAATAATACCCGGTAACGAAAATGCCTGAATTTGTTTTGAACTGTTTAAAAAAAAAGTTCTAGCAATTCCAGGACATAAGATATAAGAAAGATGTAAAGAAAAGGATATAAGAAAGGTCAATTTGTAAAAAATAATTTATTATAAACACAGAGTTCTATGATACAACAATAACTTATTTTCTAATAACGAAAATACTATAGTTTATGTCGTTTCTGCTTCTCATCTGAAGCCGATATTTCATAATGTAGAAGTTGTTCCAAATAATATTGAAAGCAAAGATGATCTTCCTTTGTTTGCAGGGATACCGATAACAGTACCCGGAAGCTTTATGTCGATTCCGGCTGTTCATGCGGGAAAAAAGTTTTAACTGTCGTACAAAGCTTTCTGTTTAAATTGTAAAAACCGATTTCGATGATTATCAAGATCCTCTTACAAAACATTTTTATTGCTTTTGAAATTTGAAAAGTGTATATGATGAATGTCGTACAAGTTTAGAATTAACAGAAAACAAATACTGTTTGGATACTTTCAATTATTTCGAAAATTTAAGCTTGGTTTAAATAAGGCAGGGTTGCTACAGGCTAGAGAATTTCAGAAATCCAAAGAAAGTCAGGGAATTCAAAACTAGTCAGTGAAAGTCAGGAAATACCAGGGAAGATCTTTATCTTGTTATCAACGAACTTCCTTAACAAGAAAGATTTAAAAAAGAAAATATAATCATTCTTAGATTATGGTTTCTCGAAAATTAACCAGTAACAAATCTATTCCTGTCCGCTATTTATGGAGAAGTCCAACAATTATTGAATGTTGTTCCTATGTAGGATTGGGATTTGGGATAATGATCAAATCCTTACATTTTCTAGATAGCTCCAGTTTGACATAATAACAAACCTTATGATATAGAACAATTTTGTTTTTCATTAATTGGATTCTATCTACAAAATTTAAATGAAAACATGGTATACACATTTTTGAAAAATCATTCTCATGACAGCAGCTTTTCGTCAGAGCATAATATTTCTGAAACATATACTATGTTGTTTTCTTCAAAATATTTGAAGACAATGTTGCGTTGACCGACAAATCTGTTACTCGAATTCTACTATAATTTCATTAGGAACTTATAATTTTGAAAGTCCGCCAGCTATGTAAAGGGATGCTTCAATATTTCTCAGTTTGAGTTGCTTTACAGTCTTTCGAGAAGTTCTACGATATACTGCCCTTATAAAAAAGTTTTGGTATTAATGTTGAAATCTTAACAATAATTTATTCATCTTAAGAGGGACATCTTGAATCATCTTCTTATAAATACTTTCATCGTAAAGAAGAACCACAGCCCCAAGTAATAACTAAAAGTATTCAAAGTATTCCCTGGATAAGATGCCTTCTAAAATTATGAGGGTGAAGTAAAAGAAGGACTTCTTTATTTCTGAAGCTTTCCATTCTTTTTAAATTTTTTTTATTGATCGAGACGGTCTTTGTACGGATCCTGACGGCTTAAAGGTTTTCCATCCTTGATCGACTAGATCCACTAAAGTAATAAGACTGTCAAAATAGTGAAACTTTTCATAAAACAGGTGGGATGTCTATTATCTTTTTCGGACATATGAAACTGATCTCAGCCATTGTAAATTATTATTGAGCTGTTCCGCTGCAGGGTCATCTTTCGCAAAAGGTGCAAACTTTATTCAAATTTATTATCAGTAGCTGACACAGTAATTAGAGTTGAAAATGAGTGGTTTTATTATTATTGTTTAACAAACACGTTTACAATGTATTAGAAGAACAATAAAAAAACTTAAATGTAATATAGAATATAAAAACAGTCCTTTACAAGTGATCTCAATTCAACAATATTTGAATATCCTCCAACGTTTTTCCTTTAGTTTCGGGCATGATGTGAAAAGCTATAAAAGGAAAGACAAAACACGAAACAGCATAAAGCCAAAATACCCCGTAAATACCAAAGGTCTCAACAGATTTTTCAAATGACAGCTTAGTTATAAAAGCCATAATTTCTTGTACAATGTGCACCAACGACACAGCTTGACTTTTGACTTGGATTGAAAAAATCTCAGATTGGAGTACTATTGCGGTTCCTACTAAACCCAATCCAATTGCTATTTTAAAAACTGTCAAACCAATTAAAGGTAACCAAGAAAATGATGAATGATCATCAATGTCCAAATAATTCCTTAAAAATAAAAACAAACCAATGATTACTAAACTTAAACAACAGACAATGCTACATAATAAGAGAAGAAACCTTCTGCCAACATGATCAATTAGAGAAGCAAGTGGAATCATTATGATTGTTGCAGAAATTGTAAGTGTCAAGGCAGAATATTTAGGGGAAAGTATACTTGCAGATGAGGAGAGACCACTTAAAGCAAAAATTTCCTCAGTGTACGAAGCAATTGCTCTCAGTCCACCAAAAACTTCAGGTGCGTGTACAACTGCAATTATTAGCAAAGCTTTTCGATGACGTTTAATTGTGAATAACATTCGGAGGCTACCTTTTTTACACTGTTCTTCTTCAATGATGGCTTCCTTCATCCTTGATATTTCTTTATCTATCATTTCTGAATCCTTAGTTCCTCGAAATTTGGATAAACTTTTAGCCGCATCTTCTTCCCTCTTATTTTTTAAATAAAAATAGGGCGATTCTGGCATGAAAATGAAGGTTGCAATAAATAGTATTGGAATAGAGAGGAGGGTCAGATTCATGATTTCGTATGATAGGAAAGCTCCCGCTGCAAAAGTTGTAATATTTCCAATAGATACGGATATTCTTGAAATTGATACCAGAAATCCTCTGATATCTTTATCGGCTATTTCACCTATGTACATTATTACGACGGAGTATGCTCCTCCGTAGCCAATTCCACTGACAATTCTTGCTAAATAGAGGAGAATAACATTTTTTGCAAAAAATATTATTATCCATGATGTCATTTGTAGTGAAGCAAAAATCAGTAATACGTATTTGCGACCTATCTGGTCGACCAATAAAGGGTAGAGCAGCAATCCAGAAACAGCTCCTATATTGTCGAGAGATGCTATCCAGGATCCTTCATTTGGTGTTATTGTAAAGTCTGATCTGTTGCTTCTTAGGTGAGAAAGAGCTGGTGATGGCCAAGTCTGAACAGTACCACATCCAAATGTCACCAGACTCACTAGAAATTATTTAATCAGTTTCTTCTATTTTAATTTAATTTTCATTTTTCTATATTTCATTGCCTTAAAGTTATACTGGATTCATACTCCTCCCTGTAATAGGCCATTAGCAAATTTCTAATATGCTAAAGTAATAAGATGTGCTTCTTATGCTGTAGCGCACCGAATTTGTAAGCCGGAAGTCTGGGCTCGATTCTTTCTTCTTGAATTTTTTGACAATTTATATGTAAAATTTCCCTTCGCTGGGAATAGAATTTTATAAATTCCGATTGCTGGTCGAATACTTTCCCATTAAGCTACTAGAGAGACGGCGATAACAATCCTTGTTCAGAAATACATAAAGTATTGTGTCAGGTGTTTCAAGTCAAATTTTTCATCGAATCTATATTTTCATGAGAGAATAACAAAATTTCTTTATGCTCGGAAGTTCTGAGGTTCGAATCATATTGGATCGAAAGAAGATCTTTTTTCAGGAAAAATTTAATTCAAAAAATTTTTAATTTATAGGCCCATCTAGTCTGTAAAGACATACAAAAATTATGTTATTCTCTGATAATACAGATTCCATGAAAATTTCGATTTGTTACCCCTGCTGTAATAATGCGTGTACTTCTGAAAAAGGATTCTTTTCTCGATATGTCTAGTAGCTTAATGGGAAAGCACCCGACTGACAATCGGAAGTTCTGTGGTTCGATTCTTAGCCAGGGTGTCTAGTAACCTTGAAAACCTGGAACTATTCTTGATTTTTTTTTTAACCTTGAAAACCTGGAAATCTCCTTGATTTTTCACGAAAACCTTGAATTTTAATTATTCTTTTTTTTTTCTTTCTTTTAAAACAGTGATTTTGTCGAAATGCGAAGAATAATTTAAATCTTTTAGCCTATTATGAAAGAAACACCTCACTTAGAAAAAATCTTGCGGCTGAACATTTTTTTATTCGTCAAGATATAATTTATCTTTTGTTTATTACTGAATAAATAAAGATATTTCAAGGTACTTTTTGTTGAGGTATTCAACATAGAAATTATAAAAATTACTAGTTTAAAATTTCGATGTAATTCAGTTTCAGAATTAGAATAAGCCATAGTCATACAACGGATTTTTCGAGGAGTTAACCACTCGGTTTTTAAGTGTACAACAGATGTCAAAATGTTACAATATATTTCTAAAGATTTCAAAATATTTCAAACATTTCAAAATATTTTTAAAATCTTTAACATTTCATAAAAATTTTACGGATGTTAAGTATTTAAAAAAGGCTCGCACGTCAAATTCCAATAAAGATTTCACAGCAATTTCACAAACATTTTAAAACTTTAAAGATTTAAAGGATTTCAAAGATTTGAAAAAAGGTACAGGACACCAGATTTCAAAGATTTGAAAAATTCGAATCGATTTCAGAATGTTTAAAAAAATTTCAGAAGATTTCAAAGTATTTCAAATAATTCAATGACTTCAACGAATACAAAAGATTTTCCAAACAAAGATTCAAGAAAGATTTTATAAACATTTCAAAATATTTCACAAAGATTTCAAGGATTTCAAACATTCAAAAAAGGCGTGTACACTAGATTAAAAAGTTTTCACAAAAATTCCCCAAAGATTTCGAACATTTCATAAAGATTTGGAACATTTCACAAAGATTTTAAAACTTACAACAGAGTTTAAAAATGTTAAAAAGGGTATGTTAAACAACGTTTCTAAGATTTCAAAACATTTTAAAGATTTAAAACAATTTCAAAATTTTTTAGGAGTTATCAAAAGATTTTACAGAGATTTGTAATAATTTTAATAATTCCAACGAATTCACAAAGATTTCAAAAGATTTCAAAGATTTTGAACATTTCGCTAAGATTTCGAACATTGTACACAGATTTTAAAACTGTTAAAAGATTTTAAAGATTTCAAAATATTTCAAAGATTTTAAATAACTTCAAAATTTGTTAGGAGATGGCAAAAGATTTCACAAAAGTCTCAAAGATTTCATAAAACATTCATAAAGATTTCAAGACAATACGAGAATTTCGAAGATTTCAAAACATTTAAAAGATTTTAAACGAACAGAAAGGATTTCACGAACAATGATTAAAGAAACATTTCAAAAATATTTTAAAGATTTTAAAAAATGTCACAAAGTTTTCGTAGATTTCAAAGCTTTCAAAGGATTTCAAGAGTTTCAAAAAAATTCAAAGATTTTAAGCGATTTCAAAAGGTTTCAACACATTTAAGAAGATTTCAAAAGAATTCAATGTTTTTAAACAAACACAAAAGATTTCGCATTCAAAGATTAAAGAAAGAGTTTACAAAGATTTCAAAAATTTTAAAGATTTTACAAAAGCTTTGAAAAATGCCAAAAGATTTCACAATGATTTCAGTGATTTGAAAGAAATTACAAAGATTTTAAAAAATTCCTAAAGACTTCACAAAGACGACTCATGTTCGCAAAAAATTAAGAATTTTTTTATTCACGATTCGGCTTTCTTTAAAAATTTTTGAGCCATAAAAAATGAAATGGCTCATTTTTTACATGTATCAAAAACGTTTATTTAATTTTAAAAAGCAATTTAATTACAAATTAATTCGATTTATAGCTATAAAATAATGGCCAAAAATGAATGTTTTAATTAATTTAAATAAGTTTAATAGACAATTGCAATACAAAATTTTAAATAAAATAAATTGGCAAAAAGTGATGACGACAAGAATTGAACCCACACTTGCCGCTTATAAATCCGGACTGCTACCGTCCAATCATGAAGTTTCATCTTTATAGTCACATTTTAAAACAAATAGATTAATTTAGAAATAAAATGATACATTAACAACAAAATATTATTTTGAATAATGTGGTTCATTTTTAACCACTTAATTGAATTTTCAATAAAAAGCTGAATTCTTTGTGAAAAATGTAATAGCTGATGTCAAGCGAACAGTTGTATTTTAACCAAAAAATATGCTATTTTTACAAAAGGAGATATATTTTTAAACCAAAAAGACGAAGTTTTAATCAAAAAAAATTATTCGGTCGAGAAAGAAATGAAAATTTTAACCAAATTGAAATTTGAAGGAAAAAATCATTTTTAATACAAAACAAAAATTTGGTAAACTATTTTTGTTAAATTTATTTGTTCATTTTTTATGGTTTTATAAATATAAATTTTCCTAAGATTATTGCGAAAACTTAAAAAGAATTTTCTAACATTTTAGGCAAAATTTTAGTGTTTGGAAGAAGTTTGAAAATGTTTGATAAATTTTCGAAAATTAAAATTTGTTTATAAAGTTTCTTCTCTTTCAAAATCGTCCAAAATCTATATTTTTTTCAAAAAACAAAAAATCTTTCAAGTTTTAAATTATTTTTGAGTTTTATCAAAATTTCTGAATGTCTCTTAAACTTATTCAAATCCTTTCTAACATTTTATGGTCTTGAAAGATTCAACTATGTTTCTTAAAAATCGTCCACAATCTTTTTCGAAATTTTAGCAAATATTTTTAAATGTTTTGAAAAATCTTTATGAATTTTTTTAAAATTAATTTTTCAAAATAAAAACTGAGTTTATTTTTGCCACGAACCTTAAGACATTTTTTTTACTTTTCTTGAAAACTTTGACAATTCTTAAACAGCTTCAAAATTTTATTTCGAAATGTTCAAAAACCTACATTAAAGATTATTTTCCAATCTTTTCAAGAGTTCTAAATATCTCTTAAATTTACTTGAACTTTCGCTCAAATTTTGTAATCTCGCAAAATTGAAAAATTTTGACTTAAAAGCGTGTACATTCTGCTTCCAAACAAAATTTCTTTCTAAATTTGTTCAGGAATCTGAAGACATTTTTTTGTATTCCCTTAAAACCTTTCAAAATTCTTTTTAAAAAACTGCTTTTTCAAAATTTTCACAAATTTACATTTTGTTTTCAATTTTCTAAAATCTTTTAAAAATTTATTAGGTTTTGTCTTTGCAACATTCTCAAGGTTTACATTACAAGATTCCATCAGGCCAATTCAGTTTTCATAAAAAAATGATTAAATCCTGCAAAATAAAAAAATGTCTTTATACCTTCCAGATTCTTTTTCAGAATATTTTGAAATATTCAAAAATTAAAATTAATTATTTTAATAAAAACCTAAATTCTTTTGATATCTCATAAATCTCTTTGGCGGTAAGTTCAGATATTTTAAGTTTTTGTCTCACTTTTAATTAACGTCAATAATGGTTCTCAATTTTTAAAAAGTATAAAAAAGTATTAAATATAAAAATTATGAAGAAATGTTTAGAAATCTCATGAATTCTTCTACAAATTTTGCGGAATCCTTTAAAGATCCTGAAAATCTTTCGATTTATTATAAAACCACTTTCAAATTAAATTGGTAAATTTAAGATTAGACTTTATTTTTTCGGCATCAAATCCCACTGAAATCCTTGACATACACGTGGAAACTCTTAAAATTCTTCGAAATATTCTTAAAATCCCATGAAGTCTCTTAAAACTTCATAAATTATAATTAGAAATTCTTTGAATCCTTTTATGTTTCTTTCTATTCTTTTTTTTTCAATATAATGAATATCTTACATTTTTAAATTTTTAAATGAATAAATTATTTAAATCTAATGACTACATCGTTCAAAACTGAACAACTTTAATTTTAAGGTCTTTAAAATTCAATGCCTAATTTAAAATTTAAAACGCTAATATCAAACCAGTCTAGTTTCGCAATAATAACGTTTCTATTTTTTTGAAATTATTACCTATGGTAGCATCAAATTGTAATATAGTCAAATTTATTCTTTTTTTTCTATCATTCATTTATTTTTATTGCTTCTAAAAGTAGTTATTTTTTCATTCAATGTTTTAAGAGGTGGCTATAAAAATTCCATTTCGTTTTTAATTTAAATAATTTAAGGACACCACACTTGCAGATTCAAAACCAAGTTTTTTCTGAAATTAAATAATTTTTGCTTCTAGCAGAATATCTCCTAACGAAACTTTTTTCTGCGCAAATTAAAAAAAAAATCTTATTTTTCTTTTCTTAAAATTATTAACATTTATCAATTTACCACTAAATACGGCCAAATATTGAAGGGATCGATTTCCAGTGTTCGGAGACGCATTTTCTATTTTTTTTCCATCAGGATTATCCACAGATTCACTCCTTTCACAACACATAAATATTGATTTTAAATTTGATTTTTGAAACTAAAGTATTTAATAAATTCTGCTTAATTTTGTAAGTGATTCAAAATTAATTGAGCATTAAATTGACCATACTTCAGAAGAGCTTAAGCCACTTTGTGATTAAATGACTTTCTCTTTATACCCTGTAATCTATATCTTATCCGAATTATAATGATAGTGGATTTCTCGGTGGATTTTAATTTAGATTGCATTATTATAGAATATAGATTTAATAGATTGCAAAAACAAAAAAAATCATTTTTTTTACCAAAAAACGCGAATTTTAACTACAAATTATCAATCTTAAAAAATGGAAAAGTTCTATTATCTGTTAAAAAATTAATTCTTAACAAACAAACAAAAAGTATTTTCCACTAAACAGTTAAATTTTTAACCAGACGGAAGCCTTCAGTAAAAAAATTTCGAAATGCAGTTTAACTTTGACCCAAGTTGTTGAATTTTCAATTCAATTAAAAAAGTTAAATTTATAACAAGGTAATTAAATTTTTAACCAACGAGATAACTTTTCAACTTAAAAAATAAATATTGAATAAAAAAAGGAATTTCTTACCAAAGCTATTCAACCAAATGTTTTAAACAAATTAGTTGAATTATCAAGCAAAAAAGAACCTGAACAGTTGCATTTTCATACAAAAAATGAAATTTCTTCTATAACAGATGAAAATTTAATTCAAAAAGATAAATTTAAAAAAAAATAGTCGAATTGTCTGTTTAAAAAGATTTTTTCGAGTTTTCACGATCAAACTATGAATTCTATATCAAGAAATAATTTGCTACCAAAAAAAATTGAATTTTCAATCCAAAAAGACGAATTTTTGCAACCAAAAAGGATTAATTTTTAATAAAATTGTTCAATTCTCTGCTAAATTGTTGCAGTTTTATCAAAAAAATATCGATTTTTTACTAAAACAAATGAATTTGTAATAAAAAAAACAAATTCTTTTTATAAGTGAAACTTTCATCCAGAAAATATTTTAGTTCATTTTTCAACACCAAAATTTAAATTTTAAACAAAAAGTCAATTTTCTACGAAATAGTTAAGTTTTCACGAAAATAGAATAGTAGCTTAATTTCTAACCAAACAGTTGCATTTTTTTTAAAAAAAGATTTAATTTCTGCTAAAGCAGGTAAACTTTTAAATAAAAAAGACAAACTTTCAAAAACGGAGTTAAATTTTCAACCGAAAAATTAACGAAAAAATGTGAATTTGTATTAATTAAAATAAATTCTGAAATTCTCAAAAAATTCTCAGAAAATTTATTTCTCGGTTATATTTTCGGAAATATTTTCATTCTCGTTACCGTTCTCAAAGTAATATAAGCGTCTCAGAACTCTAATTTTCAAGCCACACGAAATTGTATATTTGGTATGCTTAAAATTTTGGCGGGAAATTTGAAATCTTTTATTTTGATTGTAAGATTTATCTATCGCATATTTTTTATCTCTCATATTCATAAAATGAATAAATTTCTTTTTTTACTCAATGTTTTATTTATAAAATATCATTTTTTATACTCAAAACTGAAATAAAAGTGAGTTTCATCATTCTTTTAATTTTTTCATGATTTTTAGAAACCAAAATCGGTGAAAGAATTCACGGGAACCAAATAGCTGCAGAAAAGCAGCGTCTGAATTACAAAAAAGAATTTTCTGTGAATTTTTGATTGAATTTCATTTTGTATTATAAACAAAGTTTTATTTATATTTTTAAAAATTTGCATTAAAAAAGCTCCGAAAATATTTGAAAATAAAATTCATAATCGGGAGAAATCTTTTTATGCAATCACTAAAAATCTCTGAAAAGAATACAAATACATGAAAATTATCTAAAAATCAGAATATATTAGTAATTGTATTGCGAAATTTGAAAAAAGCCAACTTCAATTACCTGTATCTAAAACTGAACTAGAACTCTGCGCGCGATAGAAAATTTATGTCTTTTAATATAAATTGCACCTTTTATTATAAAAATTACTAATGTTGGATTAAAAATTTATCTGTCTTGGTTTAGGATTTAACTACTCTGTCAAAAATTGATGTTTTTAATTGACGAGTCATCATTTTATTTGAAAAATATTTCTTTTGTTCCAAATTGAACTATTTTTTTGCATTTAAAAAAAATAAAAACTTAATTATCTGAATGCTTAAGTATTATATTTTTTTCCTGACTGACAATTTAACTATTCTGTTTTTATTGTTGAAAATTGATATTTTTTAGTAGAAAATTCATGTATTTTGATGAAAAGGTGTCTTTTTATTAGAAAATTAATCTTTTAATTGAAAGTGTTACCATTCTATTTTTGCTTCAAAATCGATTTATTATATTTAAATCTCGTCTTTTTTTTAAATAAACTATTTTTGTAGAAAGTTTAACTATTTTCATTAAAATTCAACTGTTTTGCGGATAAATGTTCTTTTTGACTAGAAAATTAAAAAATTTAAAAAATTCTAATTTTTTGGATAAATTCATCTATTTTAAATAGAAAATTAAAATATTTTTTAGTGGAAATATCAACTGTTACAGTTTTTGTTAAAAATACTCTCTTTTTTTATCTCTTTTTTTTTTAATCGAAAATTCATCACTTTGTTTGATAATTTAATTATTTGGTTGTAGATTTTTTTTTCTTGGTTGAAAAATCAATTGCCAAAGACAATTTGATTCGTTAGTTTATGTTTCAAAATATATATGTTTTTTAGTTGCAAACGAAAATATTTAGTTGAAAATTCATGTATTTTCAAAGAAATTGCATCTTTTTTTATAAAAATTACAACTGTTGAGTGGAAAATTAATTTTTTTTGGTTGAAGATTTAACTACTCTGTTGAAAATTCATATTTTTGGTTAAAGATTATTTACTTTAGTTGAAAAATGTTTCTTTTGTTCATAATTGAACTATTTTGTTGCATCTTTTGTTTCCAAATGAAAACTTAATTATTCCATGTTTGGTTGAAAATTTATCTTCTTTTCTTGAAAATCTTCAGTTGGATACAAATCACAACTATTTAGTTAAAAATTAGTTTTTTTATTATTAAAAATTATTTTTCCTATCTGAAAATTTAAGTATATTTTTTTTAAGTTTGTCTTTTTGATAGAAATTTAACCTTCTTGGTTGAAAATTAATTTTTTTACTGAAAAATCAAATATCTATTTTCGTTTGAGAACTTATCTGTTTTAGGTGAAAATTCGACTTTCTTCTTGAAAATTTGTCTTGTTTTTTGTAAAAAGTAATCTTATTAAGTGATTCTTCATATTTTTGTTTAAAAATTGATTTCTTTGTTTGAAAATTTAATTTTTTTAACTTAAAATTTAACTGTTTTTTTTTAATTGATTTTTTTAGTGGAAAATTCATGTACTTTGTTGAAAATCTGTATTTTTTGGTAAAAAAATAATCTTTTAACTGGAAGTGTTACTATTCCGTTTTTGCTTCAAAATTGATTTATTTTGTTCAAAATGCTTATTTTTTAGTTTAAGAATAAGTTATTGTTGTAGATAATTTAAATTTTTTGTTAAAAACTCAACTGTTTTGCAAGAAATTCGTCTTTTGGGTTTGGAAATTCAACATTCTGAAAAAATATTATTTTTTGGTTTGGTTTATCTATTTTTAATTAAATATTACCATTTTTTCGTGGAAATATCAACTGTTACAGTTTTTGTTAAAAATTCCTTTTTTTATCGAAGATTCATCACTGTGGTTATAAAATTCTGTGTGAATATTTTTACTAAAAGCCTTCAAAATAAATGAGAATACTTGAAGTGTAAAACTCTTATTTTTGTTGCAACTCAAAACAACATCAAATCACTGTATTTTTTAGGGTTTTCATTTTTCTTTTTGTCAGGAAATTTTGAAATTGCGATTGTGTAGCAATCCTAAAATTGTAATCTGCTATTTCCTTTTTGGTGTACATTTTTTTTCTTTTTATCAATTTCACAATAACAAGTATTCTTTTTCAACTGAATATAAGGACTACGAACACAACCCAAAAGTCACAATGCTTCCGAAAATA
This sequence comes from Belonocnema kinseyi, assembly GCF_010883055.1. Lineage (NCBI taxonomy): Eukaryota > Metazoa > Arthropoda > Insecta > Hymenoptera > Cynipidae > Belonocnema > Belonocnema kinseyi. Next base: position 150,792,352 of record NC_046661.1, on the reverse strand, counting down.
TTTGAATTTCCGCTCAAGTTTTTTTTCTTAATTTCAGGAATAAGGAAGCTACCAACAGATACCAAAAAACAGTTAAAAAACGTACATCAAAAAACACTATTTCATGAAAAACACGATTAGTTCTTTCACATTGTGCAATGAAGACAATGCAGTATTTTTCATTTGACTCGAAAAAGGCTCACCAGCAATTAAAACTTATATTAGATATAATCCTGTAGTACAAGCTGCGTTATAAACTAAAATTTAAGAAATTTAAATGAGATTAAAATCAAATTTAAAATCCGGTTTAACGTCCAATAATCAAGTTCATGTGACGAATTTCTGAAAATAAAAGGAAGAATCTAACAACCAAATTTAGAAAAATTGTCCAAATTTGGTCGTTAAATAAATAACTGTCGTTTCGGAAAACAATAGGTTTGCAATATAATCGCAACCATCAGTAAGGCTTTGCGTTGTCGCTTATCTTGAAATAGTATTTATTTATAAAACATTGTCCTTATTTTTTGTTTCCTCAATTGTTGCTATTTTCATTCCATTCTAAACCTAAAAATTAAAACCGTTTGAAGTTGAGAATTTTGTATAAAAAATATTTGTATTTTATTAACAGTATATATAAATAAATTATTTTAAAAATGAATCTGTAATTTAGGTATTAAAAGGGAACAATATTTCACTTTACGAAACGATTCGAAATCCGGTCAAGCTTCAGAATTTCTAGATTTCAAAGTGGAAAAAATTAACTGTCTCAATTCGAAATCTTAGTTTGAAACAATCAATTTTTTATGCATTTGATTAAACATTTTTTAATTAAAGAAAAAAGAATAATTATTTCATATTTAGCAATATTTGACTATTCATTTAAGAATAATTAATTGAAACCAGATATTTTTAAGTTGACAATTTGAAACTGAATTGTTTAATATAGAAAGCCTTGAATCTTTAAAATTTGGAAGAGCTTTTAAACTTCGAACGTTACAATTTTGATGGTTCTTTTTTAAAAAAATGTTGTATTATTAAGTGAAATTATTGAATTTAGTTGTTCAAATAGCAATTGAAAACTTATTAATTGTATAGAAAAAAAATTGAATTATTTTAAGACGCATTGAGATGTTTTAAAAAGGTTCCAAATTAATTTAAAGTTTGAAATGATTTCAAATAATTTAAAATTTTCAAAAGAATAAAAACCTCTTGGTACAATTCGTAGGAAAATTGAAAATAATTTTACAGTTTGGAATATTATTTAAAAATAATATTCAAAAAGATTTTAAGATTTCCAAAATTGTTAAAAAAGAGTGTGGAAGATTTTAAGAATTTTCTTTAATTTTGCAGGGATTTCTAAATGTTATAGGGAACTTTCTATTCATTTTAAAAAATATTTAAAAATTCTAAAAAAAAATTTAAAGAAGTTTAACGTTGAATAAATTTAAAGCAACTTCTACATTTCTCAAGATTTTGAAATAAAATTTTGAAGCCTTACAAGGATGTTTAAAGTTTTTAGGATAAAAATAATGTAACTTCCAATTTAAGAAGTGTTAAGTTAAACAAATTTAATTTTAAAATTTTAACGTAATTAGCTTGAATTGTTAAAAATAATATAATTGTTAAAATTTTAAAGTTCACTGATTCTTTTAATATACACCTTTGAAAATGACTTTCGACTTTATCACATATTCTATTCTGACAAGATCACTATTTTTGGAGATTACCTATTTTGACTAATATTAGTCAACATATTTTATAACAGATTTTATCACTTTAACTCTACATTAAATTAATAAAAAATTCATATAAATGGATAAAATAGTATAAAACAATATAAAAAATTTAATAAATACATTGATAAAATGATTAACTTTTCATTGATAAAATGATTTTACCTAAAACTGCGTTGATATCAGCCGGAAATTCATTTCCAAGTGGATCCAAATTTTCTGGTTCGTCCAAATTCATCAATTGAACGGGTTGGATAGTGTTAACTTCCGGATTACTTACATTTCCATCTATAATAATTTCATTCGTATTGATTAAATAAATCATATTTAATTGATGATCACTTTATTTGAGGTTAGGTTTCAATTAGCCCCAGAGCTTAATTACTTACTTTCATTTTCCTCACGCAGTTTTCGAGGTATAGTGGTTAGTGTCCGGTGCCTCCGAACACGTGACGTACTTGCATTAGGCATTTTCAATCATTTATAAAATATTATAAACGAATAATTTTCCAATTTCACTGCACTATCAAAAAACAATAATCAGCACTAATTCTGTGAGCGCATGGGGATGGCGTTACGGTAGGAAGTCGGTCTGGCACAAATCTGGGCCACAGAATTCTACCGATCAGGGCCAGATCGGGAATCCCGGTCGGGGCCACATCGGTATTAAGTATGAAATCGGGCGATTTCTGCACGGGATTTGGTACAAAATTCCTATTCATTAATTGAACTGGTTAAAATATTTAAACTTTTTAAACTCAACCTCTTTTAACTTTGAATCATTTTAAGTAAATTTAATATTTTTTGAATGAACAATTTTCCAATTGTTAATTACATTTTTTTAATTTCAACCATAACTTATGAAAGATAATTATTGAAAGTTAGGCGTTCAAAATGATTCAGAATCTTTTTTTTCAATCTGTTTAGAAGTATTATCTTTAAATAAAAATTGGCTGGTTTTGAGGCTATTGTGTTGAAAATAAAAAATAAAAGATTGCTGTATATAATCAAAAGGTTTGAAGTTGCACAATTTTAAGTCCTTCAATTCGAAATAGTTATTCTCTAAGTTGAGTTTAAAATTTTCAATATTATGGAATATTTTATAACAAAACATCATTCAATTCTTAATGTTATAGTTCTAAAATCTTCTTAGATTTAAGAATGGAATTTGCGAAAGTACTATGATTTTGAATTGTTTTGACATTGTTTTGTTTTTGCATTGTGATTCTTGAATCATCTAATTCAAAATTTTTAATTGTCAATTTAAAATTATTAAGAAATTTAAATGAGGTTAAAATCAAATTTAAAATCCTATTTAGTATCCAATAATCAAGTTAATGTGAAGAATATCTGAAAAGAATATTTTTTCCCTCTCTTTGAGAAGGAAGCTATTTATTAAACTTAAGAATGACTAAAATTGAAATGGAAAGCTTTTATATTGAAATTGCACTGACAGTTTTAATATGTAAATTTAAAACTACAACATTGTAAAATTTGAAATTAAACTGGTATAGAAATTCTCATTAAAAACCATAATTTTAAATTGAAATTATAGAAATATTAAGGATGAAAAATATATTATTAAATAATCAGCATATCACGTGATTTCTTTCAAAAGAAGATCACTGTCATTTTCACCAGTCAAAATTGAAATAGTGTGAAATAGTGTGAAACAAAGACGTTTTTAAATCAGTTTTTTTATTTTAATACAAAATTAACAACTTCATGCTGAAGAAAATTTGATGTCACTGACACGACAAAAAAAGTCGTGATAAAAAAAACGCGCAAAGCGAGCAGAAACATGGCAGTTTCAATATGAACAAAGTGAATAAATTGTAAGATTATTATTATTAATTCATACAGATTGCAAACTCCTTTTCCTTCTCGATGTAATTATTCGGAAGTCATAATGTTTAGGAAAATATTTAATTTGTTTTGCATCGGCTTCTACCTCATCTTTCCGAGAATATAATTGTAAAAGTTATGTCTATTCCTTGTTCAAAGACACAACCATCTCGAAATGATTAGGTCAAAATTGTCAGGTAACATATCTTCTTATAAATAACCTAATTCTTTAAAAAATAGATTTACCATGTCAATAGTTACTGAATTCACTTATTTGAATACTTTTTTTCTTAATCCATTAACTTTTGAATCTCTGCCAAAGTTTTTCCCTTGGTTTCAGGCATTATAAGAAAACTACCAAGAGATAACAAAAAACACATAGAAGCGTACATCCAAAAAACACTATAAATTCCAAGCAAACTAATTAATTTATCAAAACTCAATTTCATGACAAACACGACCGGTTCTTTCCCAATGTGCAATAAAGACAATGCAGTACTTTTCACTCGACTCGAAAAAAGCTCACCGGCAATTACAACTGATAGAGGATATAATCCTCCAATACATGAGACATCAAACACTATTAACGTTGCTAAAGGAATCCAGGAAATTGATGACATTTCAGTGGTTTCAAGATAATATTTTAAAAAGAAGAAGAACCCTATTAAAACCAAACTTAAGGTACATATGATACCAGAGCATAAAGCTATTATCCTCCTACCAACGAAATCAAGTAAAGGAGCAGTTGGCAAAGCAATTAGAGTCACTAGAAATGATAATAATAAAGTAGAATATTTTGGCGCCAGGGAAAAACCACTAAAACTAAGAATATCTTGACTATATGCAGAAATAACTCTCGTTCCGGAAAACAATAGGCTTGCTAATACAATCGTAGCTATGAGTAAGGCTTTGCGTTGTCGTTTATCTTGAAATAATATTTGAAAAGCATTGTCCTTATTTTTATGCTCCTCAATTATTGCTATTTTCATTTCCTTAAGTTCCAATTCTATTGTCTCTGAATCCTTAAACCCACGCAACCTGCACATATTCTTCCGAGCCTCTTCTTCCTGATCACGTTTTAGATAATAATATGGAGATTCTGGCATGGTGCTGAACGTGAGAATGAATAGAATTGGAAATAACAATAGAGTCACATTCATATTGTCGTATGAAAGAAAAGCTCCAGCTGTTAAAGCAGAAAGAGTTCCTATGGCGTAGAATATTCTTGAAATGAACATTAACAATCCTCTAATATCTTTATCTGCAATTTCACCTATGTACATTATTTGTACGGGATATGCTCCTCCGTAGCCAATTCCACTGACAATTCTTGCTGAATAGAGGTGGATAACATTTTTTGCATAAAATATCATCATCCATGAAATTGTTTGTGGCATGGCAAATATCAGCAGTGTGTATTTTCGACCTATTCGATCGACCAATAATGGGTAGAGCAGCATTCCAAAAATTGTTCCTATGTTGTATATTGATGCTACCCAGGATCCTTGGCTTGGTGTTATTGTAAATTCGGAGCTGTTGCTTCTGAGATGAGGAAGGGCTGGTGATGACCATATTTCAGCAGAACCAAATCCAAATGTCACCAGACTCGCTAGAAATTCATTATTTCTTTATAGTTCTTTCATTTTGTAAATATTTTTATTTTTTTCCTCAAGATTAGTTTTGTTTTTAAACCTCACTCGAAAATCCTCAAGATGATGTGCTATTGATTTTACGAATTAAATTTTTATTTCTTGACCTTGCAATATTGTGCTTTCTAAATCTGAATGAGTAAAAAGTTAGTAATGAAAGAGTGCAAATCAATTTATCAGGTGTTCTCGTAAGCATGCTTTTTTTTATAAAATTACCGATTTTTATAGTGATATTAGTAATTCTATTAATAGGGAATTTTTTCTCAGTTATTGAATTAGCAGCGTTTTTATTATGTATTAGTAACTTTGACCTAAATATTATAATGAGGCTGTGTATCACCAATAAAATTGGACATTTTATATTAATAAATGAACCAACAAACAATATTTATTTTAACAAATTTCTGAACATGCAAATTAATAATCTATCGTATTTAGTATCAAAACCTTACGTCAAAAACTTAAAAGTAATTTTAAATGCACCAAAGTTAAATAAAAATATGCATTTGTTTATGTTGAATTTTTAAACAATTCTAATTTTTTATTAGAAAGTAGGTTTTCATAAACTTCGACCAATTCTAAGACAAACAATTTCTGTTCATTTTTTGGCTAACTAAATAAAATAGCCTGTAGAAAATTAATAAAGTTTAAAAAAATATTTTCCGTTTTTTTAAGAAAAGAAAATTATAAGAAACTATTTTGTTATTATATCGACAATATTTTGTTCTCAGTCTTTTAACTTTTGGGATACTTTAAATGTTTTCTGAATAATTTATTTTATATTGTTACTACTATTGGATAACCAATAGCATTTTTACATTCCGTTAATACAAATAACCGTAATTCAGGAAACTGAAGGGTAACAGAAAATTCACTGAATTCACGGAATTCAGAGAATTAAAGAAATTTAGCGAACTCAAGGAATTCGAGGAATTCAGTGTCTCAATAAGTTCATGTGCACTTTTGTTTATTAATTAATTTAGTAACTTGTACTAATCTTTAATATAAAACTACTTAACATTTTTTTAACTGCTACCTTTTTCCTACTAATTTAGTTAAAAACGATTTAATTATGAATTAATAGTCTTCGACTAAATATTTTTCAATCATTTGAATTAGTGAAAATTTACTAATTACTCATCGAATTCAAGGAATTCAACGAATTCAGAGAACTCAATTGTATACGAGGAATTCAAAGAATTCAGGGAATTTAGAGCGTTAAAGAAAATCAGAGAATTCAAGGAATTCATAGAATTCATGAAATTTAGCGAACTCAGGGAATTCAGCGAATTCAAGGAATTCGGGGAATTGAAAGTTCAATAAATTCAGAGGATGCAAGGGATTCAAAGAATGAATCTAAATCAGCAAAAAGTTACTAATTAATTTAAAATGATTTAATTATGAATGAATAGTTTTCGACTAAATATTACTCAATAATTTGAATTAGTGAAAAGTTACTAATTACTCATAGAATTCAAGGAATTCAACGTATTCGGGGAATTCAATGGAATGCGAGGGTTTCAAAAAATTCAGGAAATTTATAGCATTAAAAAAATCAGGGAATTCCAGAAATTTAGCAAACTCAAAGAATTTAGCGAATTCGAGGAATACGGGAAATTCAGAGTTAAATAAATTTAGAGAATCCAAGGGATTCAAAGAAATGCAGGGAGTTTAAGGGAATCAGTGAATTAGTGAAAATCAGAGAATTAAAGGAAAGAAAGTAAACTCATAACTAATTCAATTAGTAAAAAATATCCTTTAGATTGAATGAGTAACAATCAACTTTTAGTTGATTTAGTTGAATTAGTTAGAATCAACTTTTCTAAACGACTTTGTAATAATCCAAAATAAAAAACTACTAATTGATAGTAAACTCGTTGCTAATAAAATTAGTAAGGAAATTTTTTTCTAATTTGATTAAAAATTATTTTCTTATAAATTAGTCGCTTTGGATTAAGGGATTATTAAGTGACCCTAGTTAGTAAAAAGTTAGTAATGACATAGTGCGAAGGCATTTATACATTTATTTAGTAAGAATTTTTACTAGTCTCTAATAGAAGACTAATTCAAGGTAAAATAGTTACTGATTTAATCATTAAAAAATGTATTTCAAATTGAATCAGTCATGATTTTACTATATGCATAAATAGTTTTCTTTTAAAGATCACTAAAAAGGCTTCTAAATACATTTATACGCAACTTAATAGTAAAATTTAGTAGAAAGCTACTAATTTATAGTAAACTCTTTGCTTATACAATTTTGAAGACATTTTTTATTACTAATCGAATTAAAAGTTTTTGTGAATTACTAATTTTTGACTAAGGCTTCGTAAGTAATTTGTATTATTACAAATTTACCAATAAAATATTGCGAAGTCGTTTATCAATGCATTTAGTAAAATTTTTGCTAGTCTTTTAGGAAAAGACTAATTCATAGTAAATTAATTGCTATTGCTATGAGTAAGGAATTTTTTCTTACAGATTGCAATTGTTCTTTTTAATTCTAAATTAGCAAAGAGTTACTGATTAAATAGCGTACTTTTTCTTATCAATTGATTTAGTAATGAATTAGTAGTTTCCGACTAAATATTAGTCAATAATTTGAATTAGTGCAAAATTACTAATAAAATAGTACAAATTCTTTTTTAAGTTATTTTAGTAAGCAGGATCTTTAGTATAAACCTGCTAATCCTTATAGATAAATTATTAGTAATTCTATTAATACAGATTTTTTCTTACTTATTATTCAATTAGCAGCATTTACACGATAAATTAGTTTTTTAAAATTAGTGCAATTTCATTTATCAAATTTTTAATAAAATTTTTTACTGATCTTTTGAATAGTCTAAAGGTGCAAAATTAACATTATTAAAAGTTGTAAAGTTTTTTTTTTCAATTTAGAAATGTAAAAATAAATTTCTCTAAACGACACGAGAAGATATTACGTAAAAGAATTTTTTCAATTTAGAATAGTTATACCATTAATCAAATACAAAAAAATATATTTATTTTTGTTTATATTTCAAAAACGTTTATCAATTGATTCAGTGAACGTTTTTACTGACCTTTAGTAGAAAACTAATTCTTGGTAAAATCGTTACGAATTTAGTCAGTAATTCGAGGTTTTTTACTAATTGAATTATTAATCATTTTAGTATCTTATTAGTTTTATTCTAAAAATCAATATAATAAATTATTTAATATAATAAATTAATAATAAATTCCTCAGGAATGAAATTAATCATTCATTTTTTCTTGCTCATAGAATTAGTAACATTTTTAATATAGAATAGTAGTTTTTTTAACAAAAACTAAACTAATTTACTAAAACTAGTAGGTTTTTACACATCTCTAAAGCTGCATTAGTGAAAAGCGCAAAAAGCCAGCCATTTATTTGTTTTAAATTTTACTTCAAATGTATACTAATTACTAGTTAATTAACAACAAAAAAAGTTAAAAACGAAAAAATAATCAACTTTTTCGGTTTCTTTACGACCCATATTATTATCGTTTTTTAATAAACTAATTGGTATAAAAATAGCACCTATTGTCAAATCTAGTTATTTTCGATCAAATGCCTTAAAAATTGAAATCTCAAAAAAATTAATTAAAATTAACTTCTTAAAAGCTTGTAAAAAAAGTTACCACTAAAAACAGCAGAATATTGTAGTAGACGGTTTCCTTTTATCCGAATCACTTTTTCTATTTTATTTTCACTAGAATTCAGAACAAATTCACTGCTATTAGAGCACAAAAATAGTGACTTCAGTTTCATTTTCAAGAATAAATTTCTTTTTATCATTTGAATCACTTGTATCGTTTTTCAAATCCAATTTAACTTTTGTGGAATATGCCTAGAGAATTGAAACATCTTCTAAAGAAGCATCTTTTAAAAATGAATATTACATACTAATCTTAAGTGTATTGCTCAATCAGATATGAATAAAATTACGATAATATAGAGTTAAAGAAGAAATCAAATATTTGATTACTCCTTAATTAATCTGAAGAGTGCTTTTTACTTTCCTATTTTTGTTTACTATTAATTGATTTTAATTAATAATCATATTTTCAACGAACTGTGAAGTCTAGTTAATTCTGTTTTTTTTAACTATTCTCTACTTTACTTGTCGCCTTACTTCACTTTAATAATATTTTTCTTTGGACGGTAAAAAACGTATATTTTTATCTTTATTCTTATCGTTGTAACCACGCTATCGGAAAGTTTGAGAATTTTTTCAGGTGTTTAGAAACTGGAAATTTTATTTCACTTAATTTCTTATAATTATTGAATACGCTGAATAAAAAAATTCCTAACTGAGAATAAAAATCATTTATTAATTAAACACGTAAATATTTTTGCTCATTGAAATGGGTTATAAAACCAGAAAATTAGTCAAGAATTAAATTGAATGTCGCTCTTCGTATAAGAGTAGAAAAAATATATTTCAATTGAGTGAAGCTTGAACATGAGAAAATTTGCGACATTATAAAATTGCAGAAATATCAAAATTCCGATTAATAAAATTCTCGAACAGTTTATAATATTACCGAATTTTAACATTTCGGAATAATAAAATTCGCGACAAAAAATAGCCGAATTACAAAATTTTCGACGCTGTTAAATTCCCAACTCTAGAGAAGATCCCAATTTAATCAATTACAAAAATTTGGCTTTAGTCAATATTATTTATCTATTAAAAATACAGTAAAAAATATTTTGACGGTGGATTTTTTTAATGGTAAATTTATGTTTGAAAATCATTTCTTAAATTTAAAATAATAATTGAAGAAAAATTCTTAATGCAAGTCTCTTTTTTTTAAATGTGCATAGTACTTTTTAAATTATTGCTTCTATAATAAAAGTCTTGTTCTTGTATTGTGGTTTTGCAATGAGAAATTTTTTTTCATTTATTGTTACTTGAAGTTCAAGCAATCATTTTAAAAAAATACATTGAGCATCCATAATTTTTTTGTTTTATAAATGCAACTATTTGATTAAGAAGTTTTTTTTTAAGGTTCATCATTTTAGTTAAAAATTGATTTTTTTATTGAAATTTAATCCTCTTAGTTAAGAATTCATCTGTTTGGTTGAAAATTTAACCATATGGTTGAAAAAAAGTTCATTTGGTTGATAAATAATTTTTTTATTCAAAATTTAACCGTTCTATATTTATTAAGAATTCATAACATTTGAAACTTCTTTTAGGTTGAAAATTCAACTATTTGATTAAAAATTCTATTTTTTATTTCTTTGTAGATTCATGATTTTAGTTGAAAATGTATGTCTACGGTAAAAAAAATTTATTATTTTTTTGAAAATTCGGATCAAATCCCGAATTGGAAAATTCTTGACAGAAAATTTGCAAATTGTAAAAAATTCAACATTTTGAAATTTTCGAAATTATAAAATTCCCCAATTTAATCATTTGAAACAAGTTTTTTTCAATTAATATTATTTATTTATTAAGAATGCAAGAATCAAATATTCAAGCAATTATCGAAAAAAATTTAATATTAAAAAAATTTTTATGAAAGCATTTCATTATTGTATTTTTAATAACTAGAGAATTTTCTTATAAAATATTTAAATTGTTTAAATTACGGAATTACCTAGTTTCGGAAAGTTTCGTATCGAATATTTCATAATAATAAAATCCCCAACTGAAAAGTACCGAATAATACAATATCCAAAGAAAGTTCTATAATTTAAACAATTTAAAAAATTGTTTTATACTAATAGTATTTGTTTATTAAAAATACAATAGCTTATTATTTTCATCAAAGATAAGATTTTTGTAATGTTTAAAGTTTAACAAAATTATTGTTTGAATTTACAATTCAAATATTAAAAAATAATATATTTCTCGTTAAAAGATTTTCTTTGAAAATACGCATAGCATTTTTTAAAAATTACAAAAAGCCTTCTTAAAATTCGAATTTTTAAATAAAAAATTTTAAAAATTAAAAACAAGTTTCAAGATAAATCAGTATCCGACATTCGAAAATTCTTGAATTTTGCCATTTAAAAAAAAAGAATTTATTCAATATTATTGATTACTTCTGAAATATTTTAAATATTCGAGGGTATTGTAAACGATTTCCATGTGTTTTCAAGGGCTTTCAAATAATATGAGGATTCGAAATATTCTAGGAAATTTTGAAAGATCATTTTAAGGGATTTTAATATTTTAATGATTTTCAAAAAATATTTCACAAGACCGGAGGAATTTCGTAGGGTTTCAAAGATTTTAAGACATTTGCAAATATTTTTTGCAATTCATTTGAAATTCGCCCTGAATTCTGATTAATGTATCATAAATTCTTTAAAATTCTTTTGAATTCTTCTAAATTAAGCCAATTCTACCCAATTCAATTAATTTTTCTTATATTTTGAATTGTTTTTAATTCACTTGTTTGCTTTTTAAATTCACCTTGCTTTTTTATGAATAATTAAACTTGAATATTTTTTAAGTCATTAGTCAATTCTTGTATTAGAAATTAGTAGGGTTTCAAAGATTTAAAGAGATTTGAATTTTTAATTCGCCCTGAATTCTTTGGAGTTCTCTTGATTTTTTTTTATTTACTTGAATTCTTCTAAATCCCCTCTGCTACACTCAATTTAATTTGTAATTTTTTTTTATTTTCAAACGTTTTTATTCCATCTTGAAGTCTAGTAACCTCACCTTCAATTCTTACGCATTTTATCAAACTCTTTGAATTCCCTTGAATTTTTTTAAGCTTATTTCAAATTTACTGAATTCAATTAAGTTTTTTCTTATTTTTAAATTATTTTCAGTTCATCTGATTTTTAAAAATCTAACTTATGTTGTTATGAATTTCATAGAATTCTGCGATTTGACCTTAAATTCCTCTAAATTAATTCCAATTTTACGGAAATCAATGGATTTTTTCGATTTGTTTTTTCATTTCATTGAAATTCTTTTGAACTGTTTTGTAGTCATTAGTCACTTTTTTGGTTAGAAATTTGTAGGGTTTTAGAGATTTGAAGTCATTTGATTTTTGTTTAGAATTTACTTTGAATTCTTATTAATTTAGCCTGAATTCTTTTCAATTATTTGGGATTCCCTTAAATTTTTTTAATTCACTGTTATTTTTCTGAAGTTACTCAATTCTACTTAAATCAGTTGAATTAAAAAAATATAGTTTTTTAAAAATTATTTTCAATTCACTTGATTGCTTTTTAAATTCAGATTGACCTTTAAAAATTTCTTCGAGTTTTTCTCATTTTTCTTAAATATTCTTCTAAATTCACTCGAATTTTCCTGAAATAAATGTATTTTTTTTCATTTCATTTAGATACTTTTGAATTTTTTGTAGTTGTTAGTCACTTATTTGTTTAGAAATTAGTAGGGTTTTAAAAATTTGAAGTGATTTTCAATTTTTTTTTTAGAATTTTCCTTGAATTCTTATTAATTTAGCTTGAATTCTTTTCAATTTTTTTGGAATTCCCCTAAATTTTTTTTAATTCGCTGTAATTTTTCTAAAGTTACTCAATTCTACTTAAATCAGTTGAATTTTAAAAAAATATTTCATATTTTTCAATTATTTTCAATTCACTTGATTGCTTTTTAAAGTCAGATTGATTTTTAAGTATTTCTTTGATTTTTTCTCATTTTACTTAAATCTTCTAAATTCATTCAAATGTTACGTAAATAAATGTTTTTTTTTTCATTTTTCCAATTTATTTAAATTCTTTTGAATTAGTTTGTAGTCATTTTCACTTTTTTGGTTATAAATTAGTAGCGTTTTCAATGCTTTTAAGTGATTTGAAACCTTTTTTTTAATTTACCCTGAATTCTTTTAAATTCTTTGGAATTTAAAAGAAAATTTGCCTATATTTTAAATGATTTATAAAATTGACAAGATTGTTTTATTTAACAGTAGTTATTTAAAGGTTTAGTTTTTCCTTTCTCTTTAGGGAAATGTTAGAATTTTTATTTAATCCTAATGACCAAGTCTTCATTTTTTTCTTTGTAGGATTTTCTACAATTCTATTTGGGTGATGTTAATTGAAATTAAAACTATAATTGTTTATAACAATAATAACTATATAATTTCTCAATTAACTCTTTTTAATAAAATCAACCCAAACAGAAATTGAGAGAATCCTTCGAAGAATAAAATGAGATCTTGATCGTTAGGATTAAATAAAAATGGTAACATTTCCCTAAAGAGAAAGAAAAAATTAAACCTTTAAATAACTACTGTTCAATAAACAATTTTAACCTGAATTCTTTTATGCTGAATTGTGCTTAGAAACCTCCATCAAGATTTACAGAAATTAATAATAGATCTTTTTTTGTTGATTTTATTAATAATTTTAAAGATAGGCTTCTTTTGAAATTGGTTGAACGTAGTGTACATCCTTAAAAAAGTCATATTTTTAAATTATTTTCAATTCACTTGATTGCTTTTTAAATTCAGTTTAATTTTTTATGAATTTCATAGAATTATTCGAAATTCACTCAAATTTTACTGAAATAAATGCATTTATTCGATTTTTTTTTTCTTCAATTTTTCCAATTTATTTAAATTATTCTGTAGTAATTAGTCACTTTTTTGGTTATAAATTAGTAGGGTTTCAAAAATTTAGAGTGATTTGAATTTTTTTTAAATTCACCCTGAATTCTTTTCAATTCTCTGAAATTCCCTTGAATTTTTTTAATTGACTTTAATTCTCGTGAATTTACTCAAACCGGCTTAATTTAATGGATTTTCTTTTTTTAATTTTTATTTTTTTTTTATGTAAATTGATCCTGAAGTCTTACAACCTCACCTTGAATTCTTAGGCGTTTCATCAAATTCTTTAAACTTAGTTTAAGATTACTGAAGTCAATGAAGTTTGTTCATGTTTTTAAATTATTTTCAATTCTTTTGATTTTTTAAATTCACCTTCAAGTTTAATGAATTTCATCAAATTAATTCCGATTTTACGGAAACCAGTGGAATATTTTTGATTTTTAAATTTGTTTTCAATTCATTTGAATTCTTTTGAATGTAAGTTGAATTGTTCTGAAATCTTATGAATGTATGCAAACTCCTGTTAAAAAAACAAGAACCCAACGACCAAATTTTGACCACAACGAACAAACAAAAACCAAAAGCAAAACAAAAATCCTATTGTAATCTGAAAAAAATAAATAAATAATTTTCGGACAAAAATAAAAAAGAGGAAAGAAAAATGAGAAGGCAGCCAACTGCATCTCCTTCCTTCTTTTTTTCTTTCTTTTGTCTTTTTTATTTTTATTATCATCAAATTACAATAAAATCACATTCAAAATAAAAATAAAATAAAATTGTATTACCATTAATTTGCTTCAATTTGATTATTGGACGTTAAATAGGATTTTTAATTTGGATTTTAATCTAATTTAAATTTCTTGAAGTTTTCTTATGAATTTATCCTGAATTTCTTACACTTTGAGCGCAAAAAATACCGTATGAGGTATATGTATATATGTGTATATGTATGTATGTGTATGTATATGTATATATATACATATATATATGTGTGTATAAATATATATATATATATATGTATGTATGTATGTATATATATATATAATATATATATATATTAATATCAATATGAGTAAACCAGCCGCAAGGTTGTCCGCCAGAAACCAGAAACATAACGACTTACTAAATCGATACGACGAATTTGTCCGAGTGAAACTGCGACGTTTCGCAAAAGCATTTTTCCCTTTTGCGAGACTTCTAATTGAAAAGTTTCGACATTTTAATTTTTTGCGGTTATTTAATGATATTAAATTTTTTTAATTCAGAAAATTAATTGGGAAATTGAACAAAAAACCGAAATAGTCATTTTTTTAAATAATAATAAGGGAGCGTCCACATGTTACTTGACGCTATTTTTAATGATTTTTTAACCTCTTTAAAAAGGCACTATAATATTGTACGCGCATCTAACTTTTGTATTAATTTATATTTTTTATCCCTATTTTCGCTTAAACATTTATTTATTAAAATTGTTTAACCACTCAAATTTTTGATGAAATTAGATTTTGAAAGAATGTAAATATTCAAATAATCTTCACTTTATATATTTTTTAAATTTTAACTCCCATTTCTGAAATTTTATATTATTAATAATCTTTTAAATTAATTTTAAAAATTTAACTTTTAACAGAATCAGGTTGCAAAATAAAAATACTAAATAATTATCTGCTTTGAAATATTTGAACAAGTTTTATTCTATAACAAATTTGTTTACACTTTGATTCCTGAAAATTTGATTTATTTATAAAATTTGAAACTAATTTTCGAAAAAGTTTACCATATAATTATGATTATTGAATTAAGATACTCATTTAAAAATAGCACAAACATTGTTTAAATTACATAATTGTAATAGAGCTAATATTGAATTGCATAATATTATAATAAGTAATCAATTTAAGTTGCTTAATAGAGAAAAATTAAAATTTAATATTTATGAAATTTAATATTGTAGAAAAGTAATCAGTCAATAGTCAATTAATCAGATGACGTCGTAAAAAGTCTTAAACAATTATTTGCATTGAAACACTCAAATAATTTTTACCTCATATTTATTTTAATCATGAAATTTCTCTTCTGAAAAATTTAAATATTAATATAACTCTTATACTAATTTCCGAAAAAATAAAAATATATGTGCTTATAATTTTGAAAATTGAATTCAGATACTCAATTCACAACATCAAAAACATTTAAAAAATTGTATAACTGTAATAAATTAATTTTAAATAAAGAATAAACTTTTATTATACAAGCTATAGCTATAGACAATGTTTAATTATGTAACCTGTAAATAACTAATTTATTTTACCTAATAGAGAAATTTAAAAATTTAATCTTAATGTATTTTAATATTATTTGAAAAAATCAGCTGAAAATGAACTAATATGATCACAACATAAAAAGCATTAAACTATCATTTTCATTCAAACATTCCAATAATTTTTACTTTACATTTTTTTAAGCTTTCACTTTCATTTCTAAAATCTTGATGGATTAGAATTTTTTAGATATAACTTTGAAAATTAAATTCAGATAATCATTTTACAACATCACGAACATTGACAAAAATTACATAATTATAATAGAGGTATTTCAAATACAAAATAATAAACTTCTAGTATAAAAATTAGATCTAATATTTAATTATATAATCTTCAAGTGAATAATTAATTTAAATAACCTAATTTTTAAAAAGTTGAATTTCAAATGTAATTGATTTAATATTGTGAAAAAAAATAATCAGCCATCAATTAATCAATTCACAAAATAAAAAGCATTAAACTATAATTTTCATAAAAACATTCAAATAATTTTTAGTTTATATACTTACTCACTAATTCCAGAAAAACTAAGTGTAATAGAATCAATTAATAAATAATTTATCAGTTCACAACATAAAAGGAAATAAACAATTATTTTTATTGAAAGATTCAAATCATTTTTACATTTTATATTTCTTCCAAAAACATATTTGCTTATTTAAATTTAATATAATAAATATAAATAAATAAAAATTTTAATAAATATAATCAACTTTTATTATAAAAGTAATAGCCAATATTTATACCATAATATAATATTGTATACCATTATCAGCTGATAATTAATTAAAAAGTTAACAACCTAAAAAGCATTAAACTATTATTTTCATTGAAACATTCAAAATCATTTTTTCTTTATATTTTTCTGAATATCTTTGATTGAAAATTTAACTATTGTGTTGAATATACGTTGTTTTATTTTTAAATCATTTTTTAAGCAAAAAACGTAACTTCGATTTGTTTAAATTGATCTTTTTGAGTTAAAAATTCGTCTTCGTTGTTAGAAAACTAATTTTTTTGGTGGAATTTTTTTGCTAAAACTGCAACTGTTTGGTTGAAAATTAACTTTTTTTTTGCTGAAAATTTAACTGTTTTACAAAAAATTCGTCTTCTGGCTTGAAAGTTCAACATTTTGGATTACAATTTTTTCTGTCTTAATTGAAAAATCTTTATTTGCTGAAAATTCGTATTTTTAATCAGGCAATATAAATTCTGGGTCTTAAAGTTGAACTACTTTATTAAAAATTATTTTACTGTTGATGCATAATTTTCATTGAAAATTTATCTCTCTGATTGAAAATTCAACTACTTTTTGTCGAAGTTTAATATTTTCAAGTATTTTGTTAAAAAGTCATCCTTTTTGTTTAAAAAAAATCAACTATTTTGTTAAACATTTGTCTATTTGTACAAAATGTTCGTCCTTTTGTTAAAAATTAAGCTGCGTTCTAAAAAATTATATTACTTTGTTGAAAATTGATCTTTATAAGTTGAAAATTTAGCAATTTTGTTAAAAATTCAACTCTTGTTAAAAATGCAATTATTATTTTGAAAATTCGACAAAATAATTAAATTTCAAATAAAAAATTAATCTACTTTTGTTAAAAGTGGTATGATTTGGTTAAAAAATTTATTATGTTATTGAGAATGCAAACATTTTTTTTAATTATTACTTTTTGGTTCAGAATTTGTCTTAACTAATAAATTATTTTTTGTTGCAAATTTAACTATTTTTCTGAACATTCGTTCGTTCGGTTTTAGAATTCATTTTTTTGGTACAAAAATCCTTTTTTTATTTAAAAATTCAAATGGATGATTAAAAATGATCTTTTTTGATGAAAATTTACATTTTCGGGACGAAAATTGTTTTTTTGTTTTTTTAGTTGAAAATGCATTGACTTTGCTCAAAATTCGTATTTATTAAAAGAAGAGTAAAAAAATCCCGTGAAATAAATATCCAAGCATTGTAAAATTCTCGAGAAAGAAAATATTTGAAATAGAAAAGTCTCGAAATGATAAAATTGCCGAAATATAAAAATCCCGAATTGGAAAATTTTGAATAGTAAAATTCTTAAATAATAATAAGAATACATTATTGGGTCATTAAAAATACAATAATAAAATATTTTCAAATATAACAGATTCCTTTCAAATAAAATATTTGTATCAAAACAAATATTTTTTGGATGTTTATAGTATTGTTTTCAAATTGATGTTTGAAAGCCATACAAGAAGAATTTTATTGTTCGAATTTGTATATTTCTGCAATTTTTTATTTTAAATATTTTATTTTTCGGTAATTTTCTTGTCAGGAATTTTATTTTCCATCCCTCTGAAATATTGTAATTTTTTTAAAATCTTACACAATCTAAAATTATTGAATTTGACATATTTTTAATGAGAAATTATTAATTATTGTTAATAACCAAATTCATAATTTAATATTTCGGAATTCCTAAATATCGGATTTTTTAATTGTTCATTATATAAGATGTTGAAGCCTTGAATAAAAAAAGTCAAAGACGTTGACCTGCAACCACTTAGGCATTTCATTACGTCAATCAAGGTTTGATCATTAATTTTCTGACCACCATAGAAAGTCTCTCAACGCTCATTTTATTGATATTAAGACCTTGATATATAAATTAAATCAGTCTCTAACTGAATAAAAAATACGCATTTTTTTGCTTTTATTTATCTTTATCTTTGGGAACTCATTTTTAAAAGTATATTATTTTTTGGAATATTCTATACTTTGAATCATCTTAAAATGAGTAAACGTTTTTTTAAGGAGGGAAAATTGCATTTTTCTCTTCAATGGAAAGATCATTAATTTTACAAATTTCCTCATAACTTGTTTGAAGTATCAAGTCAATTAATTTTATATTCAATTTATTGATAAGTAGAAGACTAGATTTGTGAGATTGCTTAATCCTGAATGCAAAAGGTCTCCACACCTCGCTTTATCGATTAATCCACTACTTATTATATCTTTGACATAACTTCATTTACATTTGACCTTTATTTCCCACATCTGCTTTAAAAAAAAGAGATAATCTAAGGTAATTTATTTAAATGTTTTTTTTCTTAAAGTTACTATTTAAAAAAAAAAGATATTCTTTTAAAAAAATACTATCATCGTCAATCGCGTGAAATTCAAAATTTGTATCATTTCTTTATTTTTGAAGATTGAAAATTTTAAACTTGAATTTTGAACCACTGAATTATAAATCTTTTAAAAATAAGATTTTTTCATTTTAAAAATTTACAATTTAAAATTCTGTAATTTTGATGCTTTAAATTCGAAAGTTCTTTAATTTCTTCAATTTTTGAATTAGAAAATTATCAAACCTGAAGAATTTTTATTTATACATCTTTAAAGTTAAAATGATTAATTTTGTAATTCTTGAAAATTGCAAAACTTTTAAAATTGAAGATGTTTTCATTTTATAGATTTTGTATTTTTGATCCTTTACATTCAAAATTCCTTTACTTCTTAAGGTTGGAAATTAAAAAGTTAACTTTTAAGCCAATGATTTATAAATGTTTTATATTTGAATTTTTTATTTTCTTTTATTTACAATTAAAAATTCTGTAATTTTGTTACTGTACATTCGAAATTTCTTTAATTTTTGAATTTCAAAATCACAAAAATCATCAATCTTTAAGCAGTTTTATTTATACATCTTTAAAATTTAAGATAGGTGTAAATCTTGAAAACCGCAGATCAATGAATTGTAAATCTTTTAAAGTTGAAAATTATGAAATTTGACCTTTGAATTTTAAAAATCATTAATTTCATCAAAGTTCTTTATTTATAAATCTTTTAAAATTGAAAGTTTTCTCATTTTTTAAATTTGCAATGAAAAATTCTGTAATTTTACTGCTTTAAATTGGAAATTTCTTTATTTTTGAAGATTGAAAATTTTAAACTTGAATTTTGAACCACTGAATTATAAATCTTTTAATAATAAGATTTTTTCATTTCAAAAATTTACAATTTAAAATTCTGTGATTTTGATGCTTTAAATTCGAAAGTTCTTTAATTTCTTCTATTTTTAAATTAGAAAATTATCAAAGTTAAAGAATTTTTATTTATACATCTTTAAATTTAAAGAAAATTAGATTATAATTCTTTAAAATTGCAAATTTTTTTAAATTGAAGATTTTTTCATTTTATAAATTTTGTAATTTTGATCCTTTACATTCGAAACTTCTTTACTTTTGAAGGTTGAAAATTAAAAACTTAACTTTTAAACCAATGATTTATAAATGTTTTATATTTGAATTTTTTGAATTTTTTTTATTAACAATTAAAAATTCTGTAATTTTGTTACTGTGCATCCGAAATTTCTTTAATTTTTGAATATCAAAATAATAAAAATCATCAATATTTCAGATATTTAGGTTGTGAATCTTGAAAACTGCAGATCAATGAATTGTAAATCTTTTAAAGTTGAAAATTATGAAATTTGACTTTTGAATATCAAAAATAATTAGATTCATCAAAGATTGTATTTATACACTTTTAAATATATTTAAGTTGTGAATCTTCAAAATTCCAGATAACTAAATTGTAAATCTTTTAAAATTAAAAAATTTTCTCATTTTTAAAATTTGCAATGAAAAATTCTGTAATTTTACTGCTTTACATTGGAAATTTCTTTATTTTTGAAGATTGAAAATTTTAAACTTGACTTTTGAACCATTGAATTATAAATCATTCCAAATTTAAAATGTTTTCATTTTAGAAATTTACAATTAAAAATTCTGTAAATTTGATTACGTAATTCTACTTTTACTAAATTTACATAATTCTACTTAATTCGATGGATTTTTTTTAATTAAACAAAAATTATTTAATTGATCCTGAAGCCTTTTTATCCTCACCTTGAATTCCTAAGCATTTCATCCAATTCTTCGGAATTCCCTCTAACTTTTATGAGCTTATTTCAAATTTACCATATCCATTGTAGATTTTTCATATTTTTAAGTTGTTTCCAATTCGTTTTATTTTTTTTTTTAATTCTCCTTGAATTTTTATGTATCAGGTCAAATCTTCTCGTTTACCTGAAATTCCTCTGAATTAATTCCAATTTTACGAAACTAAAAGGCTTTTTTTATTAAAAAAATTCTTCCAAAACATTTGAATTCTTTTGAATTTAACTTAAATTGTTATGAGCTATTATGAATTTATCCTGAATTTGTTACCCTTTGATTGCGAAAAAGTACCCTATGAGCGTGACAAAAAGTATCCTTTGGTCCCTATAATTTATTTTATCGGTAGTGTGAGACCTGTATTTTTTCAAAGTTATTTTTTTGGTTGAAATTATTAAATTTGAAATTTTTTGGTTCCGTTTGGCTCAGTTAGGCTCAGTTATAATACGTTGAATTTATATTATACTAAAATTGGCGCCATCTATTGGCTGTTTACCCAACCTAGATAACGTGAAATTTTGAATTTTCGGTGAACAAACTAACTTACACTGCCACCTGTTAGAAACTTATGGAGAATACAAATAAAAACATTCAATTTGCAACGAAAAAATATTGAGGCAATTAAATCAGATAAAAAGTATCCTATCCGTTAAGATGGACCAAATTGCACACAATATACAAAATTTCATCAAGATCGGTTAAGTAGTTTTGGAGTTTATTGGTGACAAACATCGTGACACGGGATTTTTATATATATAAATAAAGCAAAATAAAATGAAGGAAATGACCAAAAGCTAATAATTTTCTTTCTTTTTTTTTTTACTTTTCAGTGTGTCCTGCTGGGTGTGAGGACAATTCACGTGATGCTGCGTTACGCTATTCATCTCTATGATACACGAGGTGCCGGCACTTCCTCCCCGCGTTCCTGGGACAAAAGAGGACCCTTGGCTTATTATACTGAGCTCACTTCCGAATTAACAGTCCTCGCCGTTGAATTTCTCCATCATATTCACATGCTTTTGTGGAGCAACATTTTCCTCAGCATGGCATCCCTCGTCATCTGCATGCAACTTCGATATCTCTTTTACGAAATTCAGAGAAGAATCACCAAACACAGAAATTACCTCGCAGTCCTCAGTCACATGGAGCAAAAGTTAGTAAAATTTTATTTCACTTTAGTTTAGTTTAGTAGACGCAAATTCCTACCTTACCGACCTCGAGACCGCTCGACTACTATCCAGAGTTTTTAAGGGCGTGTGATACTTCGTCGTGCAGTCAATCGGATACAGTTCCCCCGGGTTTTTTTCCACAAAAAAGTAAAATATCACAACGGACGGCCCCGGACTCTTTTTTGAGGCATCATAACAAAAAAAATTATTCTGCGAAATAAAAATTTTATTCAAGAGTACTATTTTGAGGTTAGGATCGTTTTTCAGCTCTCTGTCATTCCGGTAATGTAGATCTCTGTCGTACCGATTCTGTCGATAGCACTCAAGAATAATTATGGAAGAGAATCATAAAACACATAAAGTGTGTTAACAAAATTTTTTTTTTTATCAACTCACAAAAAAAAGTGTGCGAGGCAGTCCGTTAGCATGTTCGCTATCATGTCCCGAATTTTTAAGATAAATATTTATTATTCTAGGAAAAAAACCGAGGGAACCTAAAACTGGTAACATTGATCATTTTCTAAGTATCAGTAATAATTTTGAAAAAAACTATCCGAGTAAAAAATAATTATAATTAATAATTATTTTTTTATTTTTTTGCTGCTCACTACGTCCACACGGATTGAGATATCGTGTTCCCCTTTTCTTTTCCCTTTTTCCTTTTCCCATGTCCTTTTCCCTTTCACCATTTTCTCCTTTTCTTTCCCCCTTTCCTCCTTTCCCTTGTCACTCTTTCTAAATTCCCTCTTTCCTTTACCCTTTTCCTATTCCCCTTTTTATTTTTCTCTTCCCATTTGCCCTTTCTCAATTTTTCTTATTTTTTTCTTTTCACTATTCCCCTTTACCTTTTCTCTTTTCCTTGCCCCTTTTTACCTTTCCCTTTGCACTCTTTCCCCTTTCCCCTTTTTTCCATTTGACCGTTCCCTTTACCCTGTTTCTCGTTCCCGTTTTCTATTTTCCCTTTATTTTTCTCTTCCCATTTTCCCCTTTTCTTTTCCCCTTTCCCTTTTTCTTTTCCCCTTTCCTTTTCACCTTTCCTCCTTTTCCCTTGAGCTTTTTCTCATTTCCCACTTTCCCCCTTTTCCCCTTCGTAAATATTTTAAGATGAAAGAATTCAAAGAAAAACCACTTGAATTTACATCACATGAAGTCATCACTTCTGCCGGGCTTCCCACGACGGCTCACTTTTTTTTTAAATATCATATAACACCTTTTTCGTTGATAAACCATATTTTTTGGTTGAAAATTCAACTTGTCAGTAGAAAATGAATCTACTTTCTTAAACATTTATTTATTTGGTTGATGATTTATAATATTAGTTAAAAAAACTTTCTTTCAAAATTTAATTCCTCAGTTGAAAATTAATTGTTTTAACTAAAAATTTAACTCGTACATGTTTGGTTCAAAATTTCACTTCTTAAGGTGAAAACTCTCTACTTAATTGAAAGTGGAACTATTTGGTCAAAAATTTATCTATTTGGTTGTTGATTAATTATTTTAGTTGAAAAACTTTTTATTTTTTCTCGTAAAATTTAATTATTCAGATGAAACTTATGGCTTTTAGTTGAAAAATAATTGCTTACACTGAAAATACAATTCGTACATATTTGGTTAAAAATTTAACTTCTTAAGATGAAAATTCGACTAATGAGTTGAAATTGGAACTACTTTATTAAAAATTTATTTATTTGGTTGATGATTGATCTTTTTAGTTGAAAAACTTTTTTTTCTTTCAAAATTCAATTACTTACTTGAAAAATATTTTTTCTAGTTGAAAATTAATTGTTTTAACGGAAAATTAAACTCGTACATGTTTTGTTCAAATTATTTAATCTTTTTGGTATCTAATTCCTCTTTGCGTTGAAAATTCCTTTAAAAATTCAAATATTTGGGTGAAGCTTTAGATACTTTGTTAAAAATTTGTTTATTTTGCTAGAAAATTTATTTTATTGGTAAAAAATTTATCTTTTTGGTTAAAAATTAGTTTTTTCTTATTTAGAATTAATTTTTCTAACTGAAAATGTAACTGTTCAATTTTTTGCAGAAACCTTATCTTTTTATAGAAGTTTGATTTTTTTTATCTGCTATTTGATAGAAACTTTATCTGTTTTAGGTAAAAAATTAAAGTATTTTTTTTAATCCGTCTTTTTTTGGTAGTAGATTACTCTTATTATTTGAAACTTCAGCTTTTTGGTTAAAAATTAATTTTTGTGGTTGAAAATTTCGCTATTTTGTTAAAAATTCGTTTCTTTTATGGTTGAAAATTTATTTAATTACCTGAACATTTAATTATTTTATTTTTAGCAGAAAATTGATCTTTGCAGTTGAAAATTAATTTATTGCGTTAAAAATAAAAATTTTTTGTTTATTATTTTAATTAAAAGTTCACGTTAACTATTCTATTTTTTTTTAATTTAATTATTCTATTTCTTGTTAAGAATTCTTTTTTTTTTTTTTGTTAAAAAAATATTTAGTTAAAATATCGATTTTTTAATAGATAATTCAGGTTTTGATTTGAAACTAGTACTATTTAATCGAAAATTTAAATTTTTTGTTGAAAATTCATCACTGTGATTAAAAAATAATTTCTGTGGCGGAAAATTCAGTTCTTTTTAATTAAAAATTAATTTTTTAACTAAAGATGTAACTTTTTCATTTTTGCTTGAAAATTTATATTCTTAGTTCAAAATTAATTAATTTTGCAGATAAGTCGTTTTTTTGTTTAAATTTTTCTGTTCTAATTGCAAACTTAATTATTCAAATTTTGGTTTGTAAACTTATCTTTTTTAGTTGAAAATGTTTATATTTTATTGGTAGAAAATTCATCTTTTGGGTTTAAAATAAATAATTTTTTGGTTGAAAATTGATTGGTTTAACTGAAAATTTATTTCCTCTATTTTAGGCAAAAAAATCTCTTTTTTTTTATTAAAAATAATTCTTTTTAAATCGATTTTTTTTTTGGTTCAACATTTATTTTTCTAGCATTTAAAAAATTTTAATTTTAGTTGAAAATTTATTTTTCTTAGATGAAAATTCATGTTCTATATTAAAAATGAATTTTTTTCGGTAGAAAATTAATCTTTTGGGTTGAAAATTTAACAAACCATTTGGTTAGAAGTTTATATTTTTGGTTTAAGATGGATCATTTTCGTTCAAATTTAACTTCCATTTAAATTAGGCGCCCTCTCTCATTTGAAGCGACACATTTTCCCGCGAAATTTGAATAATTTAATTATTATCAATAAAGATATAAAATACGATTTTTTAAATCCGAATTCAAAATACTTATAAAAGCTCATTAAATTCTCAAAGCACATAAAGTTGTGAGAATTTCAGATGGACAGAAACCGAGGGTTTGGTGTATTTTAAAAATACAGACTTGAGACCGGGAAAAAACCGATAAATGACAGTGAATTTATTTGTTGGTCGGAAATATTGCAAATTTTTAGAAAAAAAATCTGTTCAAGTTTTATTGAAACCGTTTTTAAAATAATTAGTTGAATACTTGTTTTTTTCATTATGATATTACTCAGTCTACAGTGCGTATTTCGAAAATATTTTACTTAAGAAATTTTCCATTTTTATTTTGAAGCTTACATTTTTAATTTAAAGAATTTTAAAATCCTGTCTTGAAAAGTTAAACAATTAAAAGCGTTTGAAGTTGAAATTTTTTGATAAACAGCATTTTTATCTGATGAACAGTAAATATAAATAAATAATTTTTTTAATGGATCCCTACTTTATGTATTAAAAAATAAACAATGATTGAAACTATATAAAAACATTTTAACTTAAAAATAACTGCATAATAATATATTCGCAATTAAAGGCTTTTATTAAATTTAAAATGTTATTTCAGTCTAAAATATTGAATTTTAAACCCATTTAATTTCAAATTTTTGAATTTAGAAAAACAAATAATTATTGACTATTTATAAATGACAATTGAACACTTGTTATTTTAGAAAACATTTAAGTAATTTTAAGAGATATTTAGACTTTTTGAAAAGATTCAAAATTATGATTCAAATTTTAAGAAATTTCTTTAGAATCTTCCAAATTCTTTTGGATCTTTTGAATCATTTCAAATCTTCTAAATATCTCTTAAAATTGCTCAAATTTTTTCTACAGATAATAAGATAATAAACATTTTTTTTTAATTTTCAGGATTTCCTAAAAATTGTAGAAAAAATTTCATTCATTTTAAAAGATATTTAGAAGTTCTGTAAAAGATTTCAAAAATAATTTTTAATGTGAAAAAATCTGAAACAACTTCTAGATTTCTCAAGATTTTCGAGTAAAATTTTGATGCTCTTCAAGGAAAATAATAACATAGAATTTTATTTTTTTAACTGAATCTGAATCTTTGAATTCTATAGTTTATAAAACTTAAAAAAAATACTTTTAAATTATTATTTAATGTTTATTTGAATTTTTTAATTTAAAGTTGTTCAATTGAAAATTGTTGAAGTTCACAATGCATCAGTTCCATTTTCAGTGCTATAATTTTTAGTTTATTATTTATCATTTTAAATAGAAAAGCGTTTAAGTTTAGAGTTTTAATTTTTTAATTTTATTGACCGTGAAAAAAGTTTGCGTACCAGGAAAAAACCGGGAAATGACAGAGAATTTATTTTTTTGATCAAAAAATTCTTTATTTTCGCTGGAAGATTCATTTTATTTCATTTATTTTTTTATTTTGCGGTGTTGACTAGAGCTTTATAAGTAAGTACAATTGATTTTAGTTGTATTTAAAAAAATTGAAGACCTGGGTTCAAACCCCAGTAGAGCTAAAGAATAATTTTTTTCAACTTAAAAAAAATCGATATTTTAAAAATATTGATTTA
>NC_046661.1:150764292-150765317 GCF_010883055.1 Belonocnema kinseyi | reverse complement strand
GTTGGAACCATATAAGTCATAAAATGTTAGGTCTAGACGTGAGAACCGTTGCGACTCTTGTCTCGGAAATGCGCAGTGCGCGAGTACTCACACGCCGAGATTGCGCAATATTATGCATCTCTATTTTTTTGTGTCAGAAAGGTTGAAATTTATTTTAAAAATTTGTAGTTATCCAATGGCATCGCAGGAAGAGCTCGCCGAGAATTCGGACAATTGTGCAGTTTGTTGGGAAAAAATGGAAACAGCCCGAAAGCTCCCCTGCGGACATTTGTTCCACAATTCCTGCCTTCAGTCCTGGTTGGAACAAGACACCTCCTGTCCAACTTGCAGACTCGCTTTGAGCATGCAAGCCAATCATCGCGAAAATAATCCAGAAATCCCGCCGGAATCACAAACTCCAGCCAGAAGGAACGACAACCACTTTTTTCATTTCGACGGATCCAGATACGTTTCCTGGCTGCCAAGTTTTTCTGTCGAAGTCACGCACAACCGACTTCGAGGCGAATTCCTCACCTTGGCTAATACCAATTCCCAATTGGATGCCATGGCTAGACAGGTTTGTATTTTTATTTTTCCCATTTTTTAAATTGATATTCAGGGTGGCGACTTGACCGGAAAAGCGGGAAATGATCGGGAATCTTCCAAGACCGAGACAAAAACCGGAATTTATATGAGTAATAATAAATACTAATCAAATAAAATAATAATAATTAATAGAAAAAGAAGTTTAAGGATTCCCATTTTTAATTTATTAAAAAATCAAACTAATTTTTTTTTGAAAATGTATGTACTTTATAGAAAGGGGGAGGGTCGGTAAGGCCGGTTTTTGGCCTAATTTATTTTTGGACCAAAAAATCTGAAAAAATCATGGTAGTATCTTATAAGTATCCCGAGTCGATTGCACGCTAAACGCACTACCCTCCACCCCCATCCACCCCCACCCCCCTACAAATATAGGAAACACCACTACCCACCAACTGTATTTTCGAGAGATTTGACACTCTTAAACATGTATTCTGAGGTTA
>NC_046661.1:150744522-150764192 GCF_010883055.1 Belonocnema kinseyi | reverse complement strand
GGGATACTTATAAGATACTACCATGATTTTTTCAGATTTTTTGGTCCAAAAATAAATTAGGCCAAAAACCGGCCTTACCGACCCTCCCCCTTTCATCTTTTTAGTAGGTATAAAATTTAACTTTTACATCGAAAATTGATATTTTGTATTAAAAAATGAAATTTATTTTTTTGAAAATTCATGTAATTTATAAAAAATTCATCTTTTTTGTAGGTATAAAATTTAACCTTTTTCGTTGAAAATTGATATTTTTTATTAAAAAATCGAACTATTTTTTTTCTAAATTCATGTAATTTATAATTTATTGAATATTTATCTCTTTGTAGAAAATTAATTTTATTGGTTGACAATTGATATTTTTTATTAAAAAATAAAAATAATTTTTTTGAAAATTCATGTAATTTATAATTTATGGAAAATTTATCTTTTTTCTAGAAAATTAATCTTATTGGTTGAAAATTGATATTTTTTATCAAAACATCAAACTAATTTTTTGGAAAATTCATCCTTATTGGTTGAAAATTGTTATTTTTTATTAAAAAATAAAAGTTATTTTTTTGAAAATTCATGTAATTTATAAAAAAACTTATCTTTTTTGTAAGCATAAAATTCAACCATTTTTATTGAAAAGTGATATTTTTTATTGAAAAATTAAACTAATTTTTTTGAAAATTCATCATTATTGGTTGAAAATTGATATTTTTTATTAAAAAAAGAAAAATATTATTTTTTTTGAAAATTCATGTAATTTATAAAAAATTTATCTTTTTTGTAGGTATAAAATTTAACATTTTTATTAAAAAGTGATATTTTTTATTAAAAAATCAAACTAATTTTTGTGAAAATTCATAATTATTGGTTGAAAATTGATATTTTTTATTAAAAAAAGAAAAATTTATTTTTTTGAAAATTCATAATTATTGGTTGGAAATTGATATTTTTTTATTAAAAAAGAAAAAACTATTTTTTGAAAATTCATCATTATTGGTTGAAAATTGATATTTTTTATTAAAAAATGAAACTTATTTTTTTGAAAATTCATGTAATTTATAAAAAATTTATATTTTTTTGTAGGTATAAAATTTAAACTTTTCCATTAAAAATTAATATTTTTTATTGAAGAATCAAACTGATTTTTTTGAAAATTTATCATTATTGGTTGAAAATTGATATTTTTCATTAAAAAAAGAAAAATTTACTTTTTTGAAAATTCGTGTAATTTATACAAAATTTCTCTTTTTAGTAGGTATAAAATTTAACTTTTTTCATTGAAAATTGATATTTTTTATTGAAAAATCAAAATAATTTTTTTGAAAATTCATGTAATTTATAATTTATGGAAAATTTATCTTTTTTCTAGAAAATTAATCTTAGTGGTTGAAAATTTATTTTTTTTGTCAAAAAATCAAACTAATTTTTTTGAAAGTTCATCCTTATTGGTTGAAAATTGTTATTTTTTATTAAAAAATGAAAGTTGTTTTTTTTGAAAATTCATGTAATTTATAAAAAACTTATCTTTTTTGTAAGCATAAAATTCAACCTTTTTTATTGAAAAGTGATATTTTTTATTAAAAAAGGAAAAATTTATTTTTTGGAAAATTCGTATAATTTATAAAAAAATTCTCTTTTTAGTAGGTATAAAATGTAACCTTTTTCATTGAAAATTGATATTTTTTATTATAAAATTAAACTTATTTTTTGAAAATTCATGTAATTTATAAAAAATTCATTTTTCGTAGGTATAAAATTTAAACTTTTTCACTTGAAAATTGATATATTTTATTTAAAAATCAAACTAATTTTTTTGAAAATTGATGTAAATTATAATTTATGGAAATTCGATCTTTTTTGTAGAAAATTAATCTTATTGTTTGAAAATTGATATTTTTTATTAAAAAAAGAAAAAATGATTTTTTGAAAATTCATCATTATTGGTTGAAAATTGATGTTTTTTATTAAAAAATTAAACTTATTTTTTTTGAAAATTCACGTGATTTATACAAAATTTATCCTTTTTTTAGGTATAAAATTTAAACTTTTCCATTGAAAATTGATATTTTTTATTAAAAAATGAAACTTATTTTTTTGAAAATTCATGTGATTTATAAAAAAATTATCCTTTTTATGGTATAAAATTTAAACTTTTCCATTGAAAATGAATATTTTTTATCAAAAAAAAAGACAAATATTACTACTTTTTTTAAATTTCATCATTATTGGTTGAAAATTGATACTTTTTATTTAAAAAAATAAAAATGTATTTTTTTTGAAAATTCGTGTAATTTATAAAAAAATTCTCTTTTTAGTAGGTATAAAATCTAACCTTTTTCATTGAAAATTGATATATTTTATTAAAAAATCAAACTAATTTTTTTGAAATTTCATGTAATTTATAATTTATGGAAAATTTATCTTTTTTATAGAAAATTAATCTTATTGGTTAAAAATTCATATTTTTATTAAAAAATCAAAATAGTTTTTTTGAAAATTCATTATTTTTGGGTGAAAATCGATATTTTGTATTAAAAAATGAAATTTATTAAAAATTCATCTTTTTTGTAGGTAGAAAATTTAACCTTTTTCATTGAAAATTGATATTTTTTATTAAAAATTAAACTAAGTTTTTTGAAAATTCTTGTAATTTATAATTTATGGAAAATTTATCTTTTTTCTAGAAAAATTAATCTTATTGGTTGAAAATTGATATTTTTTATTAAAAAATTAAACTAATTTTCTTGAAAATTCGTCATTATTGGTTGAAAATTGATATTTTTTTATTAAAAAATGAAACTTATTTTTTTGAAAATCCATGTAGTTTATACAAAATTTATCTTTTTTGTAGGTGTAAAATTTAACCTTTTTCATTGAAAATTGATATTTTTTATTAAAACATCAAACTAATATTTTTGAAAATTCATCATTGTTGGTTGAAAATTGATATTTTTTATTAGAAAAAAGAAAAATATTATTTTTTTGAAAATTCATCATTATTTGTTGAAAATTGATATTTTAAAAAAAAAAAGTGTATTTTTTTGAAAATTTGTATAATTTATAAAAAATTTATCTTTTTTATTGGTATAAAATTTAACCTTTTTCATTGAAAATTGATATTTTTATTAAAAAATCAAACTAATTTTTTTGAAAGTTCATCCTTATTGGTTGAAAATTGTTATTTTTTATTAAAAAATGAAAGTTATTTTTTTTGAAAATTCATGTGATTTATAAAAAAATTATCCTTTTTATGGTATAAAATTTAAACTTTTCCATTGAAAATGAATATTTTTTATTAAAAAAAAAAATATTACTTTTTTAAAATTTCATCATTATTGGTTGAAAATTGATATTTTTTTATTAAAAAATGAAACTTATTTTTTTGAAAATCCATGTAGTTTATAAAAAATTTATCTTTTTTGTAGGTGTAAAATTTAACCTTTTTCATTGAAAATTGATATATTTTATTAAAAAATCAAACTAATTTTTTTGAAATTTCATGTAATTTATAATTTATGGAAAATTGATCTTTTTTGTAGAAAATTAATCTTATTGGTTAAAAATTCATATTTTTATTAAAAAATCAAAATAGTTTTTTTGAAAATTCATCATTTTTGGGTGAAAATCGATATTTTGTAATAAAAAATAAAATTTATTAAAAATTCATCTTTTTTGTAGGTAGAAAATTTAACCTTTTTCATTGAAAATTGATATTTTTTATTAAAAAATCAAACTAAGTTCTTTGAAAATTCTTGTAATTTATAATTTATGGAAAATTTATCTTTTTTCTAGAAAAATTAATCTTATTGGTTGAAAATTGATATTTTTTATTAAAAAATTAAACTAATTTTCTTGAAAATTCGTCATTATTGGTTGAAAATTAATATTTTTTTATTAAAAAATGAAACTTATTTTTTTGAAAATCCATGTAGTTATCTTTTTTTGTAGAAAATTAATCTCATTGATCGAAAATTCGTGTAATTTTCGAATTCGAGAATTCGTGTAATTTATAAAAAATTTCTCTTTTTATTAGGTATAAAATTTAACCTTTTTATTGAAAATTGATATTTTTTATTCAAAAATCAATCTAATTTCATCGGGATTTTTTAGTCATTCTGATCGAGTTTGAAAAAAAAACGAAGAAAAACGTATCGAAGTTAATAAAAAAATAAAATAAAAAATGAGGAGAAAAATGAAAGGCAATGTCTTCAGAGAAAAATCTCAGTTTCTGAATGAAATTTTCAATTTTCTTTCTATTTTCCCTTCCCAATCCCTTTTTCAAATATCTCTTTGAATTTCCGGAATTTCAGGTTCAGCAGCTCTTCCATCATTATCCGAGAAACGTAATAATTGAAGATTTGAGAGTGACAAGGTCGGTGGAATTGACGATTGAAAATATTCTTGATGGCCGATTAAGTTTGCCTCATCACGTAATTGAGGAACCGGAAACAGAAACTCAAACTCAATCGCTCATGGCTCACATTTTGCCCAACACTCAGGCTCAAAATTCTTGGGATCCTCATCTCGATATTCCAGTTGCTGATAGGTAATTCTAATTAATTTTTTATCCTTATTCTATTAATATTTTTAATAGGTATTCTAGTTCCGGTTAAAAATTCATTTTGTTTCTTGAAAATTCCTCTTTTTTAGTTGAGAATTTTGTCTTTCCTAATGAAAAATGTGTCTTGGATTGAAAAATCAACTATTTAGTTAAAAATTTACTTTTTTTGTTGTTGAAAATTCATCATTTTCGTTTGAAAATACATGTATTTTTTTTAATTAATCTTTTTGGTTAGATTTTCTTTTTTTTTTTAATTCATCATTTTCGATCAAAAAGAATTTCTTTCGCTGAAAATTAATCTTTTTGTTTGAAAGTACATGTATTTTGTTAAAAACTAATCTTTTTTGATAGAAAATTTGCTGTTCTTCAATATAAAATGCATCTTTTGGGTTGAAAATTCAACTATTTGGTTAAAAATTTACTTTTTTTTTTGTTGAAAATTCATCATTTTCGTTTGAAAATACATGTATTTTTTTTTAAATTAATCTTTTTGGTTACATTTTTTTTTGAAAATCCATCATTTTCGATCGAAAAGAATTTCTTTGGTTGCAAATTAATCTTTTTCTTCGAAAATACATGTCTTTTTTTTTAATTAATCTTTTTGGTTAGATTTTCTTTTTTTTGAAAATCCATCATTTTCGATCGAAAAGAATTTCTTTGGTTGCAAATTAATCTTTTTGTTTGAAAGTACATGTATTTTTTTTTAATTAATCTTTTTGGTTAGATTTTCTATTTTTTTTAAATTCATCATTTTCGATCAAAGAGAATTTCTTTGGCTGCAAATTAATCTTTTTGTTTGAAAGTACATGTATTTTGTTAAAAACTAATCTTTTTTGATAGAAAATTTGCTGTTCTTCAATATAAAATGCATCTTTTGGGTTGAAAATTCAACTATTTGGTTAAAAATTTACTTTTTTTTGTTTTTTTAAAAATTCATCATTTTCGTTTGAAAATACATGTATTTTTTTTTAATTAATCTTTCTGGTTACATTTTTTTTTGAAAATCCATCATTTTCGATCGAAAAGAATTTCTTTGGTTGCAAATTAATCTTTTTCTTCGAAAATACATGTCTTTTTTTTTAATTAATCTTTTTGGTTAGATTTTCTTTTTTTTTTGAAAATCCATCATTTTCGATCGAAAAGAATTTCTTTGGTTGCAAATTAATCTTTTTGTTTGAAAGTACATGTATTTTGTTAAAAACTAATCTTTTTTGATAGAAAATTTGCTGTTCTTCAATATAAAATGCATCTTTTGGGTTGAAAATTCAACTATTTGGTTAAAAATTTACTTTTTTTTTGTTGAAAATTCATCATTTTCGTTTGAAAATACATGTATTTTTTTTTAAATTAATCTTTTTGGTCACATTTTTTTTTTGAAAATCCATCATTTTCGATCAAAAAGAATTTCTTAGGTTGGAAATTAATCTTTTTGTTTGAAAATACAGGTATTTTTTTGTATAAATTTAATCTTTTTGGTGACACATTTTTCTGTTTGGTTGCAAATTCCTTTAAAAAATAAAATATTCGTTTAAAAAATAATGTATTTTAAAAAATAGATTTTTTCACTGGAAAATATATCTTCTTAAATAAAAATGTGTCTTTTCGATGAAAAAATCATTCCTTTGCTTGAAAATATATGTATTTTGTTAAAAATTAATTTTTTTTTTTGGTAGAAAATGAATCTTTTTGATTAAACAATTTTTTTCGATTTTTTGTCCTTATTACTAATAATAGTTAAAAATTAATTTTGTTGTTCTTCAGTATAAAATGTAAGTTTTGGAGTCTTTTTGTTTTGGGTTGAAAATTCCATTATTACTTTTATTTCATTGACAATTCATCTTGTGGGCATTTTTTTTAAATTCGTATCTTCAAACAAACAAAAATACAAATTTAAAAAAAAAATAGACGAATTTTCAACAAAGTAGTTAAATTTTTAAACAATCAGGTGCAATTTCTATCAACAAAAAAATAATAATTTCAACAACAAAAAAACGAATTTTTAACAAAATAGTTGAATTTTTAAGCAAAAATTTTATTTCCAACTAAAATGATAAATACAAATTTCAAAAAAAGTTTCAATTTTTATCAACAAAAAAATTAATTTTAACAAACAAAAAAATTAAATAGTTTAATTTTCTATTTTAAAAAATCGTTTTCACAACAAAAAAATAATTTTCCACAAAATAGTTAATAAAATATTAAATTTCTCAACTTCAAAAATTATTTTTGAATCCAATATGAATTTTCAAACCAAAAAAAAAGACAAATTTTAAACAAAATAGATGAATTTTCAACCCAATGGATTAAATTTGTATTAAAAAAATTCGCCTTCAACCAAGAAAATTATTTCTTAATCCAATATGAATTTTAAAAAAAGACAAATTTAAAACAAAATAGAGAAATTTGAAACAAAGTAGTTAAACTTTCAACCAAACAGATTAATTTTCTACAAAAAAAAAAAAAAAAAATTTTAACAAACAAAAAATTACATTTTCTAGCAAAAAGGTCAATTTCTATAAAAAAAAATTTTCAAATAAAAAAATCGTTTTCAACCAAAAAAACGAATTTTCCACAAAATAGTTAAATTTTAAAGGAAAAAATTCTTTTTCAACTAAAATAATAAATGTTCCTCTAAGAAAATTATTTTTGAATCGAATATGAATTTTCAAACCAAAAAAAAAGACGAATTTTAAACAAAATAGATGAATTTCGGACCCAACGGATTAAATTTCTATAAAAAAAAAGATAAATTTTCAAATAAAAAGATTAATTTTACCAAAAAAAAAAAGATGAAATAGTTAAATTTTCTATTAAAAAAAACAAACAAATTTCCACAAAATAGTTAAATTTTTAAGCAAAAAAATGCATTTTCAAATAAAATAATAAACTTTCAACCAAAAAAATTATTTTTGAATCCAATATGAATTTTCAAAAAAGAAAAACACAAATTTTCAACAAAGAAGTTAAATTTTCTATCAAAAAGATTAAATTTCTATAAAAAAAATTTTCAATAAAAAGATTAATTTTAACAAACAAAAAATTAAATAGTTAAATTTTTAAGCAAAAATTTTATTTTCAACTTAAATGATAAATTTTCAAACAAAAATACAAATTTAAAAAAAAAATAGACGAATTTTCAACAAAGCAGTTAAACTCTTAAGCAATAAAGTTCAATTTCTATCAACAAAAAATTAATTTTAACAAAACAAAAAATGAAATAGTTAAATTTTCTATTTTAAAAAATCGTTTTCACAACAGAAAAAGAATTTTCCACAAAATAGTTAATAAAATAATAAATTTTCAACTACGAACATTATTTTTGAATCCAATATGAATTTTCAACCCAACGGATTAAATTTGTATAAAAAAAAGATAAATTTTCAAATAAAAAAATTAATTTTAATAAACAAAGAATAAAATATTGAAGTTTTCTATTTAAAAAAGTCGCCTTTAACAAAAAAACGAATTTTCCACCAAATAGTTCAATTTTAAAGGAAAAAAATTCTTTTTCAACTAAAATAATAAATTTTCCACTAAGAAAATTATTTCTGAATCCAATATGAATTTTCAAACAAAAAAAAAGACAAAGTTTAAACAAAATAGATGAATTTCCAACCCAGCGGATTAAATTTCTATAAAAAAAGATAAATTTTCAAATAAAAGGATTAATTTTAACAAACAGAAAATGAAATAGTTAAATTTTCTATTTAAAAAAAAAACGAATTTTCCACAAAATAGTTTAATTTTTAACCAAAAAAATGCATTTTCAACTAAAATAATACAATTTTCAAACAAATAAAAAGACAATTTTTCAACAAAGTAGTTAAATTTTCTATCAGAAAGATTAAATTTCTATTTTAAAAAATACATTTTAAATAAAAAGATTAATTTTAACAAACAAAAAATTAAATAGTTAAATTTTCTATTTAAAAAAATGGTTTTTAACCAAAAAAAACAACAAAACGAATTTTCAACCAAGAAAATTAATTTTCAATCCAATATGAATTTTCAAACAAACAAAAATACAAATTTAAAAAAAAATAGACGAATTTTCAACAAAGCAGTTAAACTCTTAAGCAATAAAGTTCAATTTCTATCAACAAAAAATTAATTTTAACAAAACAAAAAATGAAATAGTTAAATTTTCTATTTTAAAAAATCGTTTTCACAACAGAAAAAGAATTTTCCACAAAATAGTTAATAAAATAATAAATTTTCAACTACGAACATTATTTTTGAATCCAATATGAATTTTCAACCCAACGGATTAAATTTGTATAAAAAAAAAGATAAATTTTCAAATAAAAAAATTAATTTTAATAAACAAAGAATGAAATATTGAAGTTTTCTATTTAAAAAAGTCGCCTTTAACAAAAAAACGAATTTTCCACCAAATAGTTAAATTTTAAAGGAAAAAAATTCTTTTTCAACTAAAATAATAAATTTTCCACTAAGAAAATTACTTCTGAATCCAATATGAATTTTCAGACAAAAAAAAGGCAAAGTTTAAACAAAATAGATGAATTTCCAACCCAGCGGATTAAATTTCTATAAAAAAAAAGATAAATTTTCAAATAAAAGGATTAATTTTAACAAACAAAAAATGAAATAGTTAAATTTTCTATTTAAAAAAAAACGAATTTTCCACAAAATAGTTTAATTTTTAAGCAAAAAAAATGCATTTTCAAACAAATAAAAAGACAAATTTTCAAGAAACTAGTTCAATTTTCTATCAAAAAGATTAAATTTCTATTTTAAAAAATACATTTTAAATAAAAAGATTAATTTTAACGAAAAATTAAATAGTTAAATTTTCTATTAAAAAAATGGTTTTTAACCAAAAAAAAACAACAAAACGAATTTTCAACAAAATAGTTAAATTTTCAAGCAAAACTTTTATTTTCAAATAAAATAATAAATTTTCAACCAAGAAAATTAATTTTGAATCCAATATGAATTTTCAAACAAACAAAAATACAAATTTAAAAAGAAAATAGACGAATTTTCAACAAAGCAGTTAAATTCTTAAGCAATAAGGTTCAATTTCTATCAACAAAAAAATTAAATAGTTAAATTTTGTATTTTAAAAAATCGTTTTCATAACAAAAAAAGAATTTTCCACAAAATAGTTAATAAAATAATAAATTTTCAACTACGAACATTATTTTTGAATCCAATATGAATTTTCAACCCAACGGATTAAATTTGTATAAAAAAAAAAGATAAATTTTCAAATAAAAAAATTACTTTTAATAAACAAAGAATGAAATATTGAAGTTTTCTATTTAAAAAAGTCGCCTTTAACAAAAAAAAAAAACGAATTTTCCACCAAATAGTTGAACTTTTTCAAAGAAAGAAATGAATTTTCCACTAAATTTTGATGAATTGATTTCAGTGGCGAGGAACCGTCGAATCTTGGCGGTCGCTTCTCAAAATCGTCAGTCGAACGAGAGCGAATTTTGCAGCGTCGAAAGGAACATCTTCTGCTCTCCGCTCGCCGGAAATACATCGAGAAACGCCGGAAAAGCGAAACTGTAACAGTTCCTTCCGAATCGCAATCGCCGTCCTTCTGCTGTTCCTCCTCGTCGAGAAGTACAAACGAAATCGCTTCTTTTTCTCCTTCTTCTCCTTTTGCTTCTTCTTCTTCTTCTTCTTCTTCTTCTTAAAAATACGTCCAATCCAAAGAAAAAGAAAAAGAATATTTTCCTCATCTCAGGACTCGATCCGCCAGGAAAAGGAACCAGGATCTTCTTCTTTTTCTCCATTTTTCAAGTTCAATTCTCGAGAGAAAAAATAAAAAATTGAACGAAACTTTTGCGGAAAATGAAAAACTAAAAAAAAAAAAGGAAAAGAAAAGGAAAAAAGAGAAAAGAAAAAGGAAAATGAAGGTGAAATTTAATTTTAAATTTTCTATTTATTTTAAACCGATTTGAAATTGATGCCAAAAAAAAATTGCGATTTATTATTCGAATTCGAAAGATTGCGAAAACGAAAGAGATTGAAAGAATGAAAAGTTGCGCGAGTTTTTATTCTCAATAGGCCGAGTACTTGAAACTAGAGTTCTGGAGAGAGAATATTCTGGAGAATATTTTTTTTTTTTTTATTAAATTCTTTAGCAGAATGTAATAATTTTAAAATATGAATATCAAATGGGAAATATTAAGAACGAAATTATCCTTCTAGTATTGAGAAAATACTCTCCAGAATAGTTGAAATTTAATTTTAATTTGGCCTTACTAATGCCGATTACGACTTGATTAAGATTTTTTTTTTATTATTTCGTTAGCAATTATTTCCCAGCCTTGAATATTTCGTCCTAGAATTTAAAAAAAAAAATGATTTTATTTTTCGACGCACCTATCGCAATCGTTTTTTTCTCTGGATGGGAAAATACTCTAATTTTTGAAGCTTGAGAAAAAGTTTTAGAGTTTCGAGCATCAAATTTACGCGAAAATTGAAATTTTCTTAAATTTAGATATTTTTTTAGGGTTTTTCTCATCACTAAAATTTTATACAATGATTTTATTTTTATGTTTTAAATATGAATTTTAAGAGAAAACTGAAAAAGACTTTAGACTATTAAAAATTATTTTCTAAAATATTGAAAAATAATTGAAAATTAAGATTTGAAACAAAAATTAACTAAGTTTAGGAGATATCTACCAGTTTTAAAAACATAAGAAAATAATTTGAAACTTGAAAAGATTTTTTTTCAATTACGAAGGAATTGTTAATTTGGTGGATTTTTAAAAAATTTCAAATGTTTTAAAGAGAATCAAACAAAATTTCTTAGGATTTCTGCTAAAATTTGTTATTATTTTTAATTTACAAAAATGAGCTTTAAGAGAAAATTCGAAAAACTAAATTTTTTAATTTTTAAAAGTTTTCAAGAGAAATTAACAAATTTTCTTGAAATTCCTGGGAAAATTTTAAATGATTTTTTATTTTCAAAAATGAATTTTAAGAGGAAATTGAATAAAAAAATTTTTTTAAACATTTAAAATGCTGTTCTAAAGTGTTGAGAAAGAATTAAAACGATTTTAAAGCAAAAAATGTCGATTTTAGAAGATTAAAAAAATTTAGAAAAAGTTCGAGAAATATTTAAAAGTTTGAAAAGATTTTAAAATGATGGAAAACTTGGACAATTTTTTTTTACCTAATCAAAATGTTGATTTGATTTCGAAAAAGAAGCTTTTCAAGAATTTTGAAAAGTTTCAAGATAATAACAATTTTTTTTATTGTTCCTAGGAAAATTTCAAATTATTTTTTGTTTAAGAAAATTAATTTTATGATAAAGTTGAAAAGGTTTAAAAAATATTCTATTTGCTTTTCAAAAATTTTGAAAAAGATTTTTTTAAAGATTTTTAACCGAAATCGGTCAATTTTGCAAGATTAAAAATTTTAAAAAATTCAAGTTTAAGAAATATTGACAAATTTAAAAAAGAGAAAATTAATTTAATACTGGAAAGAAAATTTAAAAATTACAACGAAATGTAATTTTTGAAGATTTTAAATAAAAAAACTTGAAACTTTTTAAAAATGTAAAAAGTAAACATTTTTCTTGAAATTCCTGGGAAAATTTTTTAAAAAATTTATTTTTAAAAATGATTTTCAAGAAAAAATTTTTAAAAATTAAAAAAAAAACATTTAAAAGGCTCTTCTAAAATTTTAAGAAAGAATTAAAAAAGATCTTGAAGCGAAAATTTTCGTTTTTGCAACATTAAAAAAGTTTATGGAAAGTTTAAGAAATATTTAGAAATTTGAAAAGATTTAAAAATAATTTAAAACTTGGAAATATTTTTCAAAAATTAAACAAAATGTAATTTCGAAAAAGAATGTTTTTAAAATTTTTGAAAGGTTTCAAGATAATAAAATTTTTTTAAATTTCTGGAAAAATTTGAAATTGCTTTATTTACAAAAATTATTTCTAATAAAAATTGAAAATATTTTGAAAACATTGTACTTGCTTTCTTAAAATTTAAAAAACAATTTTTTCAAATATTTTAAACTAAAATTGGTCAATTTTTCAAGATTACAAATTTTAGAAACAACTCAAGTTTAAGAAATATTGGCAAATTAAAAAAAAATTGAGAAAATTAATTTAAAACTTGAAAGAAATATAAAAACATTACAACGAAATCTAAATTTCGAAGATTTTTAATAAAAAATTCGAAGCTTTTTAAAAGTTTTGAAAGGCTTCAAGAAAAAGTAACACATTTTCTCGAAATTCCTGGCAACATTTTTTTATTATTTTTTATTTTCAAAAATGATTTTCAAAAAAAAAATTGAAAAAACATTTTAAATGCTTTTCTACTATTTTGAGAAAGAATGAAAAAAATATTAATGCAAAAAAATTTTATTTTGCAAGCATAAAAATGTTTAGAAAAAGTTCGAGAAATATTTAAAAGATCGAAAAGATTTTTAAATAATTTATAAATTGGAAAGATTAAAAAAAAATTAAACAAAATATAGATTTGATGTCGAAAAGAAAAGCTTTTTAAAAATTTTGAAAGGTTTCGAGATAATAACAATTTTTTTTAAGATTTCTGAAAAAATTTGTAATTATTTTTCACTTAAAAGAATTAATTTAAAGAAAAATTGTTTAATATTTCTAAAATATTCGACTTTCTTTCCTAAAGTTTTGAAAAAAACCATGTAAAATATTTTTAAGCAAAATTGGTCAATTTCGCAAGATTAAAAATTAAAAAAATATATCTATTTTTAAGAAATATTTTCAAGTTTTAAGAAAATATGAAAATAATTTAAAACTTGAAGATTTTTTACAAATGGCAACGAAAGGTAAATTTTGAAGATTTTAAATAAAAAATTCTAAGCTTTTCAAAAGTTTTGAGAAAGGTTCCTAGAGAATAAAATAAAAATCCTGAAATTCCCGGGAAAATTTTAAAATAATTTTTTACTTTCGAAATTGAAATTTAAGAGAAAATTGGAAAAGATTTTAAAACGTTTAAAATATCGAAAAATAATGTAAAAGATTTGAAAGAATATTTACGATTTTACAACATTTTAAAAATGTGTAAAAAGTTTGAGTAATTTTAAAAAATATTTATAAGTTTGAAAAGATTTAAAAATAATGCAAAATTTGGATTTGATTTTGAAAAAGAAACTTTTTAGGAATTTTTAAAGGTTTCAAGATAATGAAAATTTTTTTTTCAAGATTCTCGAAAAATTTGAAATGACTTTATTAAAAAAATATTCAAAAGTTGAAAATATATTTAAAATAATTAAAAGGAATTGTAAATTTTTAAGATTTTAAATAAAAAATTCGAAGATTTTTAAGAATTCTGAAAGGTGTCAAAAGAATTAAAAAATTGTGCCTGTTCATAAAATTTTAGGAAAAGTTCAAGTAAGTTTAAGAGATACTTAAAAGTTTTGAAATGATACAAAAATAATTGAAAACTTCAAAAGATTCCAAATAATTTACAACAAAATGTTAATTTTTCCTCAAATTTCCGGGAAATTTTAAATGATTTTTCATTTTGAAAAATTAATATAAAAAAAAGTTTTTATTGAAGTTTTATTTTGAGGAAACTCTGAAAGATTTTAAGGAAATTTCTTTCATTATGAAAGATTTTTCAAAATTTTAGAAATAAATCGAGATAGTTTAACAGATGTTTTAAATCTCTTCTCTTTTTTTAGAATTTTAATTTTTTAAGATGAGTTCAACTGTTTTTTATTTGAACTAAAAAGCTTTTTTTTGAAAATTGAACTTTTTTGTTGATTTTCGATGATGAATTTTCTTAAAATTCTTGTGAAATTTTTTTTATTATTTTAATGGATTTTAAGAGGAAATTGAATAAAATTTCCAATAACTTTCTAAAATTTCGAAAAAGAATGTCAAAGATTTTAAAGATAAAACTTTGAAAAATGTTAAATAAAATGTCGATTTTTGAAAGGTTTCGAGAGAATAAAAAAATATTCGTAGATTCCTAGGAAAATTAAAAAAAAAACATTTTTTAATTTAAAAAAATAATATATATTAAAAAAAAAAGATTTTCTACAAAAGAATTTAATTTTTGACCAGAAAATATGAGTTTTTAACACTAAAGTTATTAAATAATTAATAATTTGAAGTGAAAAATAATTTTTAAAACAAAATAAAAATTTGGAATAACTATTTATTTTTTAAGATTTTTTTTGTATTTTTCTTCCTACAGGATTTTGAGGTTTGGAAAAAATAAAAAAATATTTGCTTAATTTTCGAAAATCTTTCAAAGTTTTAAATTATTTTTAATCTCTTCGAAATTTTTGAAATTCTTAACAGTCTTTTGAAGTGACTTGAGTAGAAAAACACTGTGAATATTTCCAGAAATCTTAAGACATATTTTTTAAATCTTGGAAAACTAACTTTCATAAATTTTTCTTTAAATTCAAAATTTAATTTCAATATTTTACAAAAATCCATAGTTTTTAAAGTTTTTTAAAACTTCTAAATATCTTGTAAAACTATTGGAACTTTTTCCGGAATTCTGAATAAATTTTGAAAAATTAAAAAAATTGCCTGAAAATGTTTCGAATTTTCTTTTCAAATTCTAGAAATCTGTTGTTAATGTTTTTAAATTTTTACATACTGTTCAAAAATTATTTTTGTGAAATAAAAAGCCATTCAATTTTTTTCTAATTTTTCTGGAAATTTTCAACAAACTTCAGAATATCGTTTGAAATTCTTGTAACAAATTTTAATACTTTTAGAAATTTAAGTTATAAACTAAAAAATCAATTTAAAAATTGTTAAAATATGTTTATCTTGTCCAAACTAATGAATATGTTTGATATATGATATGCTTTTTTAAAAAATATAGGTAATCAAATAAAAAATCGATTAAAATTTTCCCTAAAATCCTGAAAAAGATATTATCTCAAAACTTTTCAAAATCTTCAGAAAGATTCAAAATTGGATTTAAAAATCTTCAAAAATCTATAATTTTTAAAAAAAATTTATTGAAATGTTTCTTAAATCTTTTCGAATCTTTTCAAAAGTTCTAAATCTTGGAAATATCTTTTGAAATAATTCAAAGGTGTCCCAATATTTTTTCAAATCCAGGAAAAATAAAAAAAAAATTATTTTAAAATCTATACTATTCTTTTCTGCATATATTGAAATCTTAAAATTCATCTTTTAAAATAAAATCATAAATGTTCATTTTACTTTTATTTTAACCTGTCCATAATTTCATTTTTCGCATTTCTTTTTACGGGATAATAAAATTAACAATTGACAAAGTGAAAAATATCATTATTTCCCAATAATAAAGAAAAAAACAATTTAAATTTTCTCTTTTAGAAATAAATTTCAAGAATCGCAAACTCAATTTTTACCTAAATTTGATTTTTGCAAGCTCTAAATTATTATTTTTCAAATTCTAAAAAACTAGGAGCGTATTTTCTCGTCCAGAGAAAGAAAAATGTTGTCGAAAAATAGGTTTTTTTTAATCTGCAGTGTTTTTAGAGTTTAATTTCCTATCGCTGGGCCCCACGCGTTTGGAATTTTTAATTTTCCTCGCTTCTTTACTTTGTGATAATAATCGACTTTTATAAGTATAAATAAATAAATAAATACATAACATACATACATTCGAATGTACATTTGTACGTATGATATTCATACGATATGAAACTACTCACTACGTTATTTAAAGCCAGAAACCGATGAAAAGAAGAAAAATTCGGCCTTTTTTTTTAAATTAGCATTAATAGAATTATTTATTTTTTAGAAGTTTAAGCGACACTCTTCAGTCTTACGGAGTTGTGGAATCAACAACTATCTGCGTATGGCGATTAGCCAAAAAATAAAATAAAACGGAAAACATAACGAGAGCTGAGCATTTCTGCGGAAATTTTTCGTGATTTCGATTTTTT
Source organism: Belonocnema kinseyi (assembly GCF_010883055.1). Classification (NCBI taxonomy): domain Eukaryota; kingdom Metazoa; phylum Arthropoda; class Insecta; order Hymenoptera; family Cynipidae; genus Belonocnema; species Belonocnema kinseyi. The sequence goes on along the minus strand of NC_046661.1, from coordinate 150,747,763 downwards.
AAAAAGAGATTCTAGATTTCTTATTTTTCTAGAGAAAGAATTTTCGTGTTTTTAAATAAAGTAAAATTGCGCAGAAATGCAAATCGAGATTTTCGAAGGGTTATCTATATTTTGTTAGGTTTTTTTTTTTTTTTAATTTGAATCTTTATCGATGTTTTTGGTAGGATTTTTTTTAGAACCCTTCGAAAAAAGGGCATTTCCAGATTATTAAAGATTATAATTACATCAGTAATTTCCACGAGATCCTTGTAAATACACGCGCAGTTACGAAGTCTTATTACGTAAATTTCTGCCAGTAATGTGTCCTTTAATTAAGATTATTATTATACGAGAAGTGTAAAGTGAATAAAATATGCTATAGATTGTTGTAGATATTCGTCTTTTATTTTCTGCGTCCCTTCTTTTTATTTCTCGAATTTTTATTCCTTTGAAAATAAAATAATTCGTATTTTAAAATTGTCCTCTGCAGTGCGAAATTAAATTTTTAAACAAAAGGACGAATTTTCGACCAAAAATAAATTTTTACCAAAAAAAAGGCTATCTTTTTTAATAAAATACGTGAAATTACAACCCAAGAGATGATTTTTTAAGAAGAAAGTTAATTATCAAACAAAACAGTTGAGTTTTCGTGAAGAAAAATGATTTTTTTTACAAAATGCACGAATTTTTAAATATAAAAAATAGATTTTCACTAAAATTAAATTTAAAAATCCACAAAATAGTTAAACTTTCAAACAAAGAGATGAATTTTCAGCAATAACGTTTATTTTTTCCGAAACAGTTTAGTTTTTAATTAAAGATCCTTGACTTTTTAACAAAATATTTAAAATTTTGATAAAATTGCTTAATTTTTAACAAAATGTTGAATTTTTCTTCTAGAAAAAGAGAAATTCGACGAAATTGCACCAAAAAATACTATATTTTAAAAATAGAATACGTGAATTTTCAAATAAATAGTTGAATTTTCAAAAATATATATATATATATAAATTTTCGTTAGAAAAAATTTCAACAAAATGGTCACTATTTCCACGAAAGAAATGAATTTTTAAAAGGAAAGTTAATTATCAACAAAACAGTTGAGTTTAAGCCCAAAATGCTTGAATTTTTAACAATATATACCATTTTTTAAAATAAAATAAAAGAATTTTCAAAAAATGTATATAAATTTTCAACAAAATAGATGAATTTTTTACAAGATAGTTAACTATCAACAAAACAGTCGAGTTTTCGTGAAGAAAAATGATTTTTTTTACAAAATGCACGAATTTTCAAATATAAAAAATAGATTTTCACTAAAATTAAATTTAAAAATCCAGAAAATTGTTAAACTTTCAAACAAAGAGATGAATTTTCAGCAATTTTGTTTATTTTGTGCGAAACAGTTTAGTTTTCAATTGAAGATCCTTGACTTTTTAACAAAATAATTAAAATGTTGATAAAATTGCTTAATTTTTAACAAAATGTAGCATTTTTCTTCTAGAAAAAGAGAAATTCGACGAAATATATGAAATTGCACCAAAAAATACTATATTTTTTAAATAAAATAGGTGAATTTTCAAAAATATATATATATATATATAAATTTTCGTTTGAAAAAATTTCAACAAAATGGTCACTATTTCCACGAAAGAAATGAATTGTTAAAAGGAAAGTTAATTATCAACAAAACAGTTGAGTTTAAGCCCAAAATGCTTGAATTTTTAACAATATATACCATTTTTTAAAATAAAGTAAAAGAATTTTCAAAAAATGTATACAAATTTTTGTTAAAAAATAAATTTTTAACAAAATAGATGAATTTTTTACAAGATAGTTAACTATCAACAAAACAGTTGAGTTTAAGCCCAAAATGCTTGAATTTTTAACAATATATACCATTTTTTAAAATAAAGTAAAAGAATTTTCAAAAAATGTATATAAGTTTTTGTTAAAAAATAAATTTTCAACAAAATAGATGAATTTTTTACAAGATAGTTAATTATCAACAAAACAGTCGAGTTTTCGTGAAGAAAAATGATTTTTTTTACAAAATGCACGAATTTTCAAATATAAAAAATAGATTTTCACTAAAATTAAATTTAAAAATCCACAAAATAGTTAAACTTTCAAACAAAGAGATGAATTTTCAGCAATAACGTTTATTTTTTCCGAAACAGTTTAGTTTTTAATTAAAGATCCTTGACTTTTTAACAAAATATTTAAAATTTTGATAAAATTGCTTAATTTTTAACAAAATGTTGAATTTTTCATCTAAAAAAAGAAAAATTCGACGAAATAGATGAAATTGCACCAAGCAATACTATATTTTTTAAATAAAATAGGTGAATTTTCAAAAAAAAAAATATATATATATATAAATTTTCGTTAGAAAAAATTTCAACAAAATGATCACTATTTCCACGAAAGAAATGAATTGTTAAAAGGAAAGTTAATTATCAACAAAACAGTTGAGTTTAAGCCCAAAATGCTTGATTTTTTAACAATATATACCATTTTTTAAAATAAAATAAAAGAATTTTCAAAAAATGTATATAAATTTTTGTTAAAAAATAAATTTTCAACAAAATAGATGAATTTTCTACACGAAAGTTAATTATTAACAAAATTAATCAAAATTAATAAAAAATTAATAAATTAAAACAAAATTAATCTTTTTGGTTAAAAATTAATTTTTGTTAAACTAAAATATAACTATTCTATTTTTTTCTCGAAAATTTATCTTTCTTGATAAATTTTGATAAACAAAAATTAATTTTTTAGTTGAAAATGTATCTGTTTGGTTGAAAATTCAACTACTTTTTCGAAAATTGATGTTTCTTGATAAAAATGTTTCTTTTTTCGGTAGAAAATTTATCTTTAAATTCGAAAATTCAACTATTGGGTAAAATTTTTTTTTTTTGTTAGAAATTTATTATTTTTGTTGAAAATTAATTTCCTTGCTTACAAATGCAACTGTTTTCTTTAATATTTTTCGTTTTTCTGTGTGGAAATGAACTTTTCAAACTGAAAATTTGATTGTTCCATGTTTTTTTTCAGTTGAAAATACATATTTTTTGTGGAAAATTTGTTCCTTTAAAAACTTAAAATTGAGTTGAAAATTCATGTATTTTGTTAAAAATTATTATTATTATTATTATTTTTTTTTGAAGAAAATTACTTTTTTATTGTAAATTAATTTTTTTCAACGGAAAATATAACTATTCTTTTTTCTTCTCGAAAATGTAACTATCTTGATAGA
>NC_046661.1:150733389-150744422 GCF_010883055.1 Belonocnema kinseyi | reverse complement strand
AAAGAGTAAAAAAAAAATCTGAAGGTTTCTAGGAAGATTAAAAGCGAATTTTTATATTGAAAAAATAATTTCTAAAGATTTTTCAAAACTTAAGCTAAAATTCGAATGATTTAAAAAATATGTAAAATTTAAAAAAAAAATATATATATATATAGAAGATTTCATAGCAAAATTGTTTGATTTTGGAAGATTACGAACATTTAAAAAAAAATCTGAATAAGATTAAGAGACGTTTATGAGAGTTTTGAAATGATTAAAAAATAATTTAAAAATTGTATAGATTTTAAATCAAATTTGACTTTTCAAGATTTAAAAAAATTTATAACAAAATGTAGATTTTATTAAGATTGCGATTCAAAAGAAAAAAATGCTGATGGTTTCGGAGAAGATTAAAAGTGATTGTTAATTTTTATAAATTAGCTTTTAATAAAATTTCAGAAGAATTCCTGCAAATAAAAAAAATATAGAAATATAGAAGATTTCATAGCGAAATTTTTCGATTTTGCAAGATTTCGAAAATTTAGAAAAAATTTGAATGCGCTTGAGAGACGTTTAGAAATTTTGGAAAGATTAAAAAATAATTTAAAACTGAAAAAGATTTCAAAAATATATTTAATTTTTCAAAATTAAAAATAATTTATAACAAAATGTAGATTTTTTTAAGTTTGCGATTCAAAAAAAAATAAAAAAATTTGCTGAAGGAATCTGTTAAGATTATAAGTGATTTTTTTATTTTGAAAACTTAATTTCTAAAGAAAATTTTAAAAGATATTTAAAAATGTCAAAAAATGTCAATTTCAAAAGACTTTTAGTGATTTTAGAAATAATTTTAGTCAGTTTAAAATATGTTTGAGAATTATTTTTTGTTCTTGAAAATAGTTAATTCATGTATTTCGTTAACAATTATTCTTTTTTGGTAGAAAATTAATGCTCTTGGTTGGAAATTCATTCTTATGATAGAAAATTGAATTACTTGCTTAAAAACTTTTTTTTAGCTGCAGAATATTAATATTTTTGGATTTAAAATTCAACAGTTTGGTTAAAAATTAAATTATTTTGTTGAAAATCGCTTTCCTTCAAAATGAATTTAACTTTTTTTAATTTAAAATTCAAATTTTTTTAGTTGAAATATTAAAAATTGTATTTTTTGTTGACAATTCATGTTTTTGGTTAAAAATTAAATTATATGGTTTAAAATTCAAATTTTTGTTGAAAATTCTACTTTTGTGTTTGAATTCTACAATTTTTTTAATTAAAAATTTTTGTCTATCTGGTTGAAATATCACATTTTTCGTTGAAAAATTCATATTTTTTTGTTTAAGATTCATTATTTTAATTAAAAATTCACATCTTTGGTTATAAATTATTCATTTTTATTATTGTAATTCATGTGTTTTTTAAAAATATTTTTTGGTAAAAATTCGTCTATTTTTGGCTGAAGTTTAATATTTATCTTTTTAAAAAATTCGACGATCTGGATAAAATTTTTTTTTAACAGGTACAAAATTCCACCATTTTGCTGAAAATTAAACTATTTTTCCAATAAAAAAATTATTTTGTTAAAAAGTACCGTTTTTTTTTAAATGAAAATTTTTCCTTTATTTAAAAATTCAAGTATTTATTTAAAAATGTATTTTTTGTTGAAAATTCTACAGCTTCTTTGATAATTTTATTACGTAGATTAAAAATTCAACCAGTTGGTTAAAAACAGAAATTATTATGTGTAAAATTTAATTATATTGTTAAGATTCATTTTTTTATGAAATATCAAATATTATATTTTTCGTTAAGAATCTATATTTTTGTTGAAAAATTACTATTTTTGGTTGAAGTTAAAATTTCTTGTTTCAAAATTCGATGATTTGTTTGGAATTTTTTTTTTCTAGGTAGAAAATTCCGACACTTTGTTAAAAATTAAAGTTTTTTTTTTTAATTCAAATATTTCGCAAAAAATTCTTTCTTTTTGGACGAAAACTCAACTGTTTTGTTGATAATTAATTTTCTTGTAGAAAATTCATCTATTTTGTTGAAAATTTATTTTTTAACAAAAATTTATATACATTTTTTGAAAATTCCTTTTATTTTATTTTTAAAAATTGTAATTTTTTTGGTAAGAACTTGTTCTTCTTGGTTGAAAATTCATCGTTTTGTTCAAGAATTTAATTTTCTAGATTGAAAATCTAACTATTTGGTTAAAAAATCAACTGTTATATTTAAAATTTACTTTTTTTAAATTAATTTTTTGAGTTGAAAATTCGACTATTTTTGGTTGAAGTTTAGTATTTCTTGTTTCAAAATTCGACTATTTAATTGAAAATTCATCTTTCTAGGTGGAAAATTGTAGAATTTTGTTACAAATGAAACTTTTTTATCGAAAAATTTTATTGAAAATTATATTTTTAATGACAATCTATCTTTTTTATTCGAAAATTAAGCTATTTATTTGAAAATTCTGGCATTTTGTAAAAAAATCATTATTTTTGGTCGAAAACTCACTGCTTTGTTGATAATTAATGTTGATGTTAAAAATTCATCTGTTTCGTTGGAAATTTTTTTTTAAAACGAAATTATACATTTTTCTTAAAAATTAAATTATTTATTTGAAAACTCTTTTATTTTACTAAAAAAGATAGCTTTTTTTTGGTAAAAATTTATACTATTTTTTTAAATAATATTTATTTGAATATTTATTTGAAAATTTGTGCAATTTGTAAAAAATTAATTATTTTGTGAAAAAACTGAAATGTTTTGTTGATAATTAACTTTCTTGTTGAAAATTTATCTCTTTAGTTGAAAATTTAACTGTTTTGTTGAAAATTGATTTTTTTAACGAAAATTTGTATATTTTTCTTGAAAATTCATGGATTTTATTTAAAAATATGGTATTTTTTGGTAAAAAACTTATCTTCTTGGTTGAAAATTCGTCGTTTTGTTTCAGAATTTAATTTCGTAGATTAAAAATTCAACTAATTGCTTAAAAAATACACTATTATTTTTTAAATTCACTAAATTGGTTGAGATTCCTATTTTTTATTTATAAGAAATATAAAATATTATATTTTTGGTTAAAGTTGAATATTTCTTCTTTCAAAAATTTAACAATTTTTTTGAAAATTAAAATATTTTGCTAAAAAATCAATCATTTTTTGTCGAAAACTTAACTTTTTTTCGAACATTAGCTTTTTTGTTGAAAATCTAACTATTTGTTTGAAAATTCGTGGATTTAAAAAAAATCCATTATTTTTGGTCGAAAGCTCAACTGTTTTGTTGATAACTAACTTTCCTTTTGAAAATTCATTTCTTTCGTAGAAAATGTAACTGTTTTGTTGACATTTTTTTAACGAAAATTTATATATTTTTCGGCTTAAAATTCAACAATTTATTTGAAAATTCACCTATGTTATTAAAAAATATGGAATTTTTTGGTGGAATTTTGACTGTTTTTGGTTAAAGTTTAATATTTGTGGTTTCAAAATTGGACTATTTCGTTGAAAATTTCTTTTTCTAGGAGAATATTGCAACATTTTGTTAAAAATTAGACTATTTTGTCGAAATTTTAAATATTTTGTTAAAAATTCAAGCAACTTTAATCGAAAACTAAACTGTTTCGGCAAAAATGATCCTTATTGTCGAAAATTCATCTCTTTGGTTGAAAAGTTAACTATTTTATTAAAAATTAAGTCTTTTTTTTAGATCAAATTTACCTTTTTCTATTCGAAAATTCAACTATTTATATGAAAATTCGTGTATTTTCAAAGAAATTTATTTGAAAATTCATGCATTTTGCAAAAAAGGTTTTATTGTTAAAAAATTATTCTTATTAAATTAAATTTAAATTTTTTATTAAATAAATCCGTCATCTTGTTGAGATTCATGTTTTTTAGTTATGAAATTTCAAATATTATATTTTTCGTTAGGAATTAATCTTTTTGTTGAAAGTTCAACTTGTTGATAATTAACTTTTTTGTCGAAAATTTATCTCTTTTGTTGAAAATATAACCATTTTCTTAAGAAAAAATGTTTGTTACGAAAATTTATCGATTTTTTGTGTTGAAAATTTAACGATTTAATTTTAAATTCTTGTATTTCTCAAAAAATATGATCTGTGTTTTGTAAAAACTTATTTTTATTGGTTGAAAATTGATTTTTCTCTATTTTTTAAAATGGTTCTTTAGTGCAAATTTACCTTAATTTGAAAACTTAAAAAAAATTCATGTATTTTGTAAAAAAAATATATTCTTTTGTAAAAAATTATCCTTTTTCTTGAAAATTGAATTATTTTATTAAAAATTAGGTCTTTTTAGTGAAAATTTATTTGAAACTCTAACTTTTTATTTGAAAACTCGTGTATTTTATTAAAAAAATCATTCTTTTTAGTCGAAAACTCAACTGTTTTATTGATTGATTCGTTGAATCTTAAGCTATAATCAGAAATTATTTTCTTTGATTTTTATTTTGTGAATATTTGTCTTTATTTGAAAATTCAACTATTTATTCAAAAATTCATGTATTTTGTAAAAAAAATCTTTTTGGTAAAAAATTCTTCTTCTAGGTTGAAAATTCATCTTTTTTGTTTGAGAATTTAATTTCGTAGATTGAAAATTCAACTAATTCGTTAAAAATTCATTATTATGTTTATAATTTACTTATTTTATTAAGATTTATTATTTTTTGTATTAAAAATCAAATATTTTTTATTAAGAATTCATATTTTTTTTCTAAATTCAAATTTTCGTTTTAAAAATTCGACTATTTTCAGTTAAATTTTAATATTTCTTCTTTCAAAAATTGACTATCTGCTGAAAAATTTTTCTTTCTGGGTAGAACATTTTAGAATTTTGTTAAAAATTAAACTATTTTATCGAAAATTCATATATTTTGATGAAAAATGAAGCATTTTTGGTCGAAAACTTAACTGTTTTGTGGCAAATGATCCTCATTGTTTTAAATTAATCTCTTTGTTTGAAAATTTAACTATTTTATTGAAAATTAATTTGTTTTAGTTCAAATTTACCTTTTCTACATGAAAATTCAACTTTTTCTTTGAAAATTTTTGTATTTTGTAAAAAGTTAATTCTTTTTGAGCAAAAACTCAAATGTTTTGTTGATAATTAAATTTCTTGATGAAAATTCATCTCTTTTTGGTTGAAAATTTAACCGCTTTGTTGAAAATTAATTATTTTTAAGAATATTTGTATATTTTACTTGAAAGTTCAAGGATTTTATTTAAAAATATGGTCTTTTTTGGTAAAAACTTATTCTCCTTGGTTTTAAATTTGTCGTTTTGTTTCAGAATTTAATTTTGTAGATAAAAATTCAACTAATTGCTTAAAAAATACACTATTATTTTTTAAATTCACTTAATTTGTTGAGATTCATATTTTTTAGTTATAAAAAATATCAAATATTATATTTTTAGTTAAGAATTCATCTTTTTTTTTAATCCAACTTTTCGTGTTGAAAATTCGACTATTTTAAGTTTAAGTTTAATATTTTTTCTTTCAAAAATTGACTATCTGCTGAAAAATTCTTCATTTTAGGTAAATAATTCCAGTATTTTAAAAAAAATTTAACTATTTTTCCAAAAATTCAAATATTTTCTTCAAAAATCAACCATTTTTGGTCGAAAACTCGACTGTTTTATTGATAATTAACTTTTTTGTTGAAAAATTATCTATTTATTTCAATCACTATTTATTTGGAAATTAAAATTCTTTTAAATATAAACAACTTTGAATTCAAAAAAATATTTTGTTAAAAATTCAAGCATTTTTGCTTGAAAACTCAACTGTTTTGTTGATAATTAACTTTCCTTTTGAAAATTAATTTCTTTCGTAGAAAATGTAACTGTTTTGTTGGAATTTCTTTAAACGAAAATTTATACATTTTTCGGTTTAAAATTCAAAAATTTATTTGAAAATTTACCTATTTTATTAAATAATATGGTATTTTTTGGTGGAATTTTGACTATTTTTGATTAAAGTTTAATATTTCTTGTTTAAAAAATTGACTATCTCCTGAAAAATTCTTCTTTCTGATTAGAAAATTCTAGCATTTGTTAAAAAATAAACTATTTTATCGAAAATTCAAATCTTTTGATGAAAAATCAATCATTTTTCGTTGAAAACTCAACTGTTCAGTCAAAAATGATCCTTTTTGTTAAAAATTTATCTCTATTTAGAAATTGAACTAATTTATTTAAAAATTAAATTAAATTATATCCTTTTTGTTCGAAAACTCAACTGTTTTATTGATAACTAACTTTTTTCTTGAAAATTAATCTCTTTCATTGAATCATGAACTATTTTCTTGAAATTTTTATTGTTGAAAATTTGGTTTTATTTGAAAATTCAACTATTTGTTCAAAAATTCATGTATTTTGTAAAAAAAACGTCTTTTTTGGTAAAAAATTATTCTAGATTGAAAAATCATATTTTTGTTTAGAAATTTAACTTCGTAGATTGAAAATTCGACTACTTTCTTAAAAATTAACTATTGTGTTTAAAATTGACTTATTTTGTTAACTTATTTTGTCGAAAATTCAAATATTTTTATGAAAAATCAAGCATTTTTTGTCGAAAACTTAACTGTTTTTTTCGAAAATGATCTTTTTGTTGGAAATTTATCTTTTTGGTAAAAAATTGAACTATTTTATTGAAAATTTATTTTTTTAAATTAAAATTGACCTTTTTGTATGAAAATTCCACTATTTATTTGAAAATTTATGTATTTTGTAAAAAAAAATCATTCTTTTTGGGCAAAAAGTTTTGTTGATAATTAAATTTCCGTTTGAAAATTTATCTCTTTGGTATTATATTTATTTGAAAATTCGTGTATTTTCAAAGGAATTTATTCAAAAATTCATTTATTTTGCAAAAAAAGGTTTTATTGTTAAGAAATTATTTTTATTAAATTAAATTAAAATTTTTTATTAAATAAAATTTATCTTTTTGGTAGAAAATTGAACTATTTTATTGAAAATTTATTTTTTTACATTAAAATTGACCTTTCTTTTTGGTAGAAAATTGAACTATTTTATTGAAAATTTATTTTTTTGATTTTGTCGAGATTCATGTTTTTTATTAATGAAATTTCAAATATAATTTTCGTTAAGAATTCATCTTTTTTGTTTATAATTAACTTCTTTGTCGAAAATTTATCTCTTTTGTTGAAAATATAAGTTTTCTTGAATTTTTTTTTTTAAACTAAAATTTATATATTTTTTTAGTGGAAAATTTAACGAATTATTCGAAAATTCTTGTATTTTTCTAAAAATATTATCTGTTTTCTGTAAAAACTTATTTTGCTTGGTTGCAAATTCATCGCTTAAGTTGAAAATTGAACTATTTTGTCGAAAAAAATCTTTCTAGTGAAAATTTATCTTTTTTATAACAGCTTTATTGAAAAATAATTTTCTTCACGAAAATTTATATATTTTTCTTGAAAATTTACGGATTTTATTTTTAAAATATAGTCTTTTTTGGTAAAAACTTATTCTCTTGGTTGAAAATTCGTCGTTTTGTTTCAGAATTTAATTTTGTAGCTTAAAAATTCAACTAATTATTTTTTTTTAATTCACTTATTTTGTTGAGATTAATTTTTTTTTAGTTATAAGAAATATCAAATATTATATTTTTGCTTGAGAATTCATTTTCTTTTTAAATTAAACTTTTCGTCTTGGAAATTCGACTATTTTTGTTTATTTTTGGTATTCTAGGTAGAAAATTCCAGTATTTTGTAAAAAAATTTAATTATTTTTTCGAAAATTCAAATATTTTGTTAAAAAATCAACCACTTTTGTTCGAAAACTTAACTGGTTTTTTGAAGATTAGCTTTTTTGTTGAAAATCCAACTATTTTTTGGAAAATTTAAATTTTTAAAAATATTTGATTAAAAATTCAAGCATTTTTGGTGGAAAACTCAACTTTTTTGATGATAATTAACTTTCCTTTTGAAAATTCATTTCTTTCATGGAAAATGTAACCGTTTTGTTGAAATTTTTTTCAATGAAAATTTTTATTTTTTTTCGGTTTATAATTCAACAATTTATTTGAAAATTCACGTATTTTATTAAAAAAGATGGTATTTTTTGGTGGAATTTCGACCAAAATTTTGTTAAAAATTAAACTATTTTATCGAAATTTTAAATACTTTTTTAAAAATTCAAGCACCATAGAAAATTAAACTGTGTCGGCAATGTTGAAAATTCATCTCTTTCGTTTAAAATTTAATTATTTTGTTGATTTTTTATTTTATTTTAGTGAAAATCTATTTTTTATATTTGAAAACTCGTGCTTTTTGTAAAAAAAATCATTAAAATCATTAAAAAATTCAACTATTTATTAAAAAATGCATGTATTTTGAAAAAAAGGTTTTCTTGGTAAAAAATTATTTTAATTAAATCAAATTTAAATTCTTTATTAAATAAATTCGTCATTTTGTTGAGATTCATATTTTTTAGCTATGAAATTTCAAATATATTTTTCGTGAAGAATTCATCTTTTTCTTTATAATTAACTTTTTGTCGAAAATTTATCTCTTTTGTTGAAAATATAACAGTTTTCTTGTAATTTGTTTTTTAACGAAAATTTATAAATTTTTTTAGTTGAAAATTTAACGAATTATTCGAAAATTCTTGTATTGTTAAAAAAATATTATCTGTTTTCTGTAAAAACTTATTTTGCTTGGTTAAAAATTCATCTCTTAAGTTGAAAATTGAACTATTTTGTCGAAAAAAATCTTTCTAGTGAAAATTGATCTTTTTTATAATTGAAAATCCAACTATATAAACATTTATGTATTTTGTAAAAAAAATTCATCCTTTTTTGTTAACAACTCAACTGTTTTGTTTATAATTAACTTTGTTGTTAAAAATTCATCTTTTTGGTTGAAAATTTAACCGCTTTGTTGAAAATATATTTAAAAAAATTGTTGTTGGTCGAAAAATAAACTGTTTTGTTAATAATTAATTTTTATTGTTAAAAATGGAGTATAAACTGAATCCATTTTTTATGCATTTTTTAAAATGTTTCTTTTAGTACAAATTTCTCTTAATTTGAAAACTTATCAAAAAGTTCATGTATTTTGTAAAAAAAATAGATATATTTTTTTGTAAAAAATTATCCTTTTTTTTTGAAGATTGAACTATTTTATTAAAAATCAATTTTTTTATTGAAAATTTATTTGAAACTTTAACTTTTTATCATTTTTTTGGTTGAAAATTGGACTATTTTGTTGGAAATTAATTTTTCTTTAGTTAAAATTTACCTTTTTACATGAAAATTCAAGTATTTCTTTGAACATTTTTGTATTTTGTAAAAAATTAATTCTTTTTGGGCAAAAACTCTAATGTTTTGTTGGTAATTAAATTTCCTTTTGAAAATTCATCTCTTTGGTTAAAAATTAAACTGCTTTGTTGAAAAATAATTGTTTTCACAATTTTTATATTTTTCCTGAAAATTCACGGATTTTATTTAAAAATATGGTCTTTTTTGGTAAAAACTTATTCTTCTTGGTTGAAAATTCGTTGTTTTGTTTCAGAATTTAATTTCGTAAATTAAAACTTCAACTAATTTGTTCAAAAATAAACTATTATTTTTTAAATTAATTTTTTTTTAATTCAACTTTTCTTGTTGAAAATTCGACAATTTTTTATTAAAGTTGAATATTTCTTCTTTCAAATATTGACTATTTGATTAAAAATTCTTCTTTCTAGGTAGAAAATTCCAGTATTTTGAAAAAATTATACCAATTTTACGAAAATTCAAATATTCGGTTAAAAAATCAAACATTTTTGGTCGAAAACTTAACTGTTTTATTGATAATTAACTTTTTTGTTGAAAATTTTCTTATTTTATTGAATCATTAACTATTTTCTTGGAAATTTAAATTGTTTAAAATTAAAAATTTTTTAAAACTTAACTTTTTAAAAATATTTTGTTAAAAATTCAAGCATCTTTGGTTTAAACTCAACTGTTTTGTTGATAATTAACTTTCTTGTTGAAAATTCATCTCTTTGGTTAAAAATTGAACCGCTTCGTTGAAAAATAATTGTTTTCACGATTTTTATATTTTTCCTGAAAATTCATGAATTTTATTTAAAAATATGGTCTTTTTTGGTAAAAACTTATTCTTCTTGGTTGAAAATTACAGTATTTTGTAAAAAATTATACTAATTTTATGAAAATTCAAATATTTGGTTAAAAAATCAAACATTTTTGGTCGAAAACTTTACTGTTTTATTGATAATTAAATTTTTTGTTGAAAATTTTCTTATTTTATTGAATCATTAACTATTTTTTTGGAAATTTAAATTGTTTTAAATTTAAAATTTCTAAAAATTAAATTTTTTAAAAATATTTTGTTAAAAATTCAAGCATTTTTGGTTTAAACTCTACTGTTTTGTTGATAATATACTTTCCTTTTAAAAATTCATTTCTTTTGTGGAAATAAAGACCATTTGTTGAAATTTTTTCTAACGAAAATTTATATATATTTATTTTTTTTAAAAATAAATTCATCTATTTATTTGAAAATTTACGTATTTTATTTAACAAATACAGTATTTTTTGGTGCAATTTCGTCTATTTCATCGAATTTTTCTTTAAAATTCTTTAAAATTCCACCAGTTGGTTGAAAACAGAAATTATTATGTTTAAAATTTAATTATTTTGTTAAGATACATTTTTTTTTACGAAATATCAAATATAATTTTCGTTAAGAATTTATATTTTTGTTGAAAAATGATTACTTTTGGTTGAAGTTTAAATTTTTTGTTTCAAAATTCGACGATTTGTTTGGAAATTCTTTTTTCTAGGTAGAAAATTCCGACATTTTGTTAAAAATTAAAGTTTTTTTTTTAAATTCAAATATTTCGTAAAAAAATTCATTCTTTTTGGACGAAAACTCAACTGTTTTGAATAAAATTCATTATTTCAGTTTAAAAATTTTTTTCCCCTATATTTAACTATTTTATACAAAAAATTTTGAAATTATTTAACTAAAAAGATTTGTTAAAAATGTATCTATCTTGT
>NC_046661.1:150723248-150733289 GCF_010883055.1 Belonocnema kinseyi | reverse complement strand
TTTGATATGTTTAAAAATAGTTTCGAAATTTAAATTATTTTCGAATCTTTCCAAAACTTCAAAATATACTTTTTAAAGCATTCGAATTTTAGCTTAAGTTTTGAAAAATCTTCGAAAATTATTTTTTCAAAATAAAAATTCGTTTTTAATCTTACCAGAAAGCTTCAGAATTTTTTTTATTCTTTTGAATCGCAATCTATAAAAAAATCTACATTTTGCTATAAATTCTGTATAATCTTGAAAATTTAAATTTTTTTAAAAATCTTTACAAGTTTTAAATTATTTTTTTAACTTTCTAAAACTTCTAAATATCTCTTAATCGTACTATTTTTTTTTTAATTTTACGCAATGCTTAAAAAATCTTTAAACATGAAAAAATTGCTTAAAAATCAGAAAATTTTGCAGATTTTTTGTAAATTTCCAGAAAACTTGTGAAAATTATTTGAACCATTTTAAATTTGCTTTAAAAATTATGTTTTCAAAATAAATTCTTTAAAATCTTGAAAAGTTAATTTTTTTAAAATCTTTACAAATTTTAAATTATTTTTTAATTTTTTCAAAATTTCTAAACGCCTCTTAAGCTTACTCATTTTTTTTTCTAAATTTTCGGAATCTTTCAAAATCGAAAAATTTCGCTAGGAAATCTTCCACATTTTTTTTTTTTAATTTAAAGAATTAATTTGATATGTTTAAAAATAGTTTCGAAATTTAAATTATTTTCGAATCTTTCCAAAACTTCAAAATATACTTTTTAAAGCATTCGAATTTTAGCTTAAGTTTTTAAAAATCTTTAAAAATTAAAGAACTTGCTTCAAAATCAGAAAATCTTGCAGATTCTTTTTTACAATTGCAGAAATCTTTAAAAAAAATTTTTGAATCATTTTAAATTTGCTTCAAAAACTATTTTTTCAAAATAAAAATTCCGAAGCCTTCAGCAATTTTTTTACTGTTTTGAATCGAATTTTTTAAAAAATCTACATTTTTTTATAAATTCTTTAACAGCTTGAGAAGTTAATTTTTTTTTGAAATCTCTATAAGTTTTTTTCAAAACTTCTAAGTATATTTTTATACTCATTCAAATTTTAGTTTAATTTGGAAAAATCTTCACAAATTAAAAAAATGGCTTTAAAATAATAAAATCTTGCAGATTCTTTTTCACATTTTCAAAAATCTTTTTAAAATTATTTGAAAATTTTTAAATTTGCTTCAAAAATTATGTTTTCAAGATAAATTCTTTAAAATCTTGAAAAGTTAATTTTTTTAAAATCTTTACAAATTTAAAATTATTTTTTAATCTTTTCAAAATTTCTAAACGCCTCTTAGGCTTACTAAATTTTTTTTCTAAATTTTCGTAATCTTCCAAAACCAAAAAATTTTACTATGAAATCTTCTATACTTTTGTTTTTAATTTAAAGAATTGATTTGAAATATTTAAAAATCGTTTCGAAATTTAAATGATTTTCGAATCTTTTCAAAACTACTAAATATATTTTTTTAAGCATTCGAATTTTAACTTAAGTTTTGAAAAATCCTTCAAGATTAAAAAAAAATTGCTTCAAAATCAGAAAACCTTGCAGATTCTTTTTTACAATTGCAGAAATCTTTAAAAAAAATTTTTGAATCATTTTAAATTTGCTTCAAAAACTATTTTTTCAAAATAAAAATTCCGAAGCCTTCAGCAATTTTTTTACTGTTTTGAATCTTCATAAATTAAAAGGATGTCTTTAAAATCATAAAATCTTGCAAAAACTTTTTCACATTTTCAAAAATCTTTTTAAAATGGTTTGAATCATTTTAAATTTGCTTCAAAAACTATTTTTTCAAAATAAAAATTCCGAAGCCTTCAGCAATTTTTTTACTGTTTTGAATCTTCATAAATTAAAAAGATGGCTTTAAAATCATAAAATCTTGCAAAAACTTTTTCACATTTTCAAAAATCTTTTTAAAATGGTTTGAATCATTTTAAACTTGCTTTAAAAATTATTCCTGCTTTTAAAACATGAGAATTCCTTGTCCAAGTTATCAAAAATATATTTTTTTACTAAAACTCCTTGTCTCCAAGAAAAAAATTATAATTCTTAACGGAAAAACTCGGAATTATATCCCCTGTCCCAAATAAAAATTTAGAAAAATAAAAAATATAAATGTACTTTCAATTTGCATAATACAATCGAAAGAAAAATTTTGCTCATTATCCGCTTTTCCCTGAAAAAAAGTTCTGCAAAAATATCTCTAAAAGTATTTAAAAAAAAAAATTTTCCTTACGATTTCGGGTCAAGAATAAGACATAATTGGCCTGAAAAAATTTAATATATAGTGAAAACTTTGAAACAATTTTTTATCCAATAAAATTCATGACTACGAGGTGAAGAATAATGTGCGCAAAAATAAAATCAGCAAATCCTCTCTCGGGACTGATTCCATGAAACTGACTCTTATTTTGCGGATTAACTTGAAGCCGGAGACAAACTGAAACAAAAATTAAATTTTAGAATTAGCTCTCTTAAGCTGGATTTTATTTTAGCTGACTTATTTTATTATTATAAATATTTTTCCATTAATTGAAAATAATTTTTAAAAAAAAGGTTAACGACAGTCAACTAAAATTAACTGAATTTTAAGTAAATCAAAAAATATTTTAATTCTAGACAATTCAATAAAAAAATTTAATCTTGTAAAACTTTTAATATATAATTTTTTATGAATAGAATGAAGCAATTTCAAATTTATTTATTTCAACTAAATAATATGCCTTTTTAACAAAATAGTCGAATTTTTATCAAAAAATATCCTTTTCAACAAAAAAAAATAACAAAAAAAGAAATTTTTTAATAAATAGTTAAAATTTCAATAACAAAATTGTTACCAGAATAATTAAATACTTTTTTTTCAAGAAAAACAGTTCGTTTTTTGGTAGGTCCATGTATATAATAATTTCTTAATTTTTTGTTTTTAAAAATTGAACGAATTTATTTTTAAAAATTTTAATTAATTAAGCTAAAAATTGATCTTGTCAACTTGAAACTTTCTTAAAAATCTATTTATTTTTAATGAGAATTGGTCTTTCTTATTTGAAAATTCATTTATTTATTTAAAAATTTATGAATTTTTAAATAAAAAAACGTCTTTTTTTATCAAAAATTATTCCGACTGATCGAAAATTTTTGGTCAAAAACTAAACTTTTTTTTCGAAAATTCGTCTTTATTTTAAAATTTAACTATTTAAAAATTCATTTATTTTGTTGGATCAAAATTCGTCGATTTGGTACAAAATTTAATTTAGTAGATTGAAAATTCAACTATTTGCTTAAAAGATCAACTATTATGTTGAAAATTTAATTATTTTACTCCATAAAAAATTTAATAGTTAAAATTTCATCAAAAAAAGATCAAATTTCAACAAAAATAGATTAATTTTTAGACCAAAATATAAATTTTTAGGCAAGAATATTAGTTTTTTTTTACCAAAAAATAATAATTTTCAGTAAAATGCATTAATTTTAAATCAAATCGTTAATTTTTCATATAAAAATGATTATTTTTCAACACTAAGAGAAAAAATTCAACTTTCAATTGATAAATTAATTTTTCACTAAAATAATTAATCTGTATCTAACAATATTAATTTTTTACAAAGTACTTTAACTTTTAATCACAAAAAAAATCCCACTAAAAAGACGAATATTCTATAAAACAGTAAAATTTTCAAACAAAAAGGATTCAATTAAAAAAATACTTGCATTTTCAACCCGAAGAGATGAATTTTTATCACACAAAGATGAATTCTCAATAAAAAATTTAATAGTTGAAATTTCATCAAAAAAAGGTCAAATTTCAACAATAATAGATTAATTTTTAAACCAAAAACACGAATTTTCAAACCAAAAAGACAATTTTTTAGCCAAGAATATTAATTTTTTACCAAAAAATAAGAATTTTCAATAAAAATCAAAAATTAATTTTAAACAAAAGAGGCGAATTTTTCGCCAAAATAATTAATCTGCACCAAAAAATATTAATTTTTTATACAGTACTTGAATTTTTAAACGGAAAAAATTTTCCATAAAAAATACGAATATTCTATAAAACAGTTGAATTTTCAAGCAAAAGGGATTAAATTTTGAAAAAATCTTAATTATCTCAATAATAAATTTAATAGTTGAAATGAAATCCAAAAAAGGTCACATTTCAACAAAAATATATTAATTTTCAGACCGAAAAAAAGATAAATTTTTAGCCATGAATATAAATTTTTTACCAAAAAATAAGAATCTTCCACAAAATAAATTATTTTTTAGACAAATGGTTAAATTTTCATATAAAAATAATTTTTTTCTAACAAAAAAAAAGTAAAAGTTCAACTTTTAGTTCAAAAATTAATTTTAAACAAAGGAGATGAACTTTTCTCTAAAATAATTAATCTGCACCCAAAAATATTATTTTTTTACTAACTACTTCAACTTTTAATCAGAAAAAAAATTTCCACCAAAAATTATAATATTCTATAAGACAGTGAATTTTCAAATAAAAATATTTTTTGAAAAAATTACTTGCAGTTTCAACAAAATAATTAATTTTTCAATAAAAAACAGAGAGAAAAAAAGTATTTTTTAATCAAAATACTTTAATTATCAACAAAATAGTGGATTTTTTTAACGAAATACTTAAATTTTCAACGAAACAATCGAATTAAAAAAAAGATTAAACTTCACCCAAAAGTAGTTGAATGTTTAAAAAAACTGTAGCCTTCTAAACCCGAAGAAATTAATTTTCATCATAAAATTATGAATTCTCAATAAAAAATTTAATAGCTGAAATTCAATCCAAAAAAGGTGAAATTTTTACAAAAATAGATTGATTTTCAAACAAAAAGACGAATTTTCAGGCAAGGATTTTAATTTTTTATTAAAAAATAAGAATTTTCAACAAAATTCAAAAATTAATTTTAAACAAGAGATGAATTTTTCCCTAAAATAATAAATCTGCACCAAAAAAATATTAATTTTTTACACAGTACTTGAAATTTTAAAGAGAAAAAATTTTCCATAAAAAATACGAATATTCTATAAAACAGTTGAATTTTCAAGCAAAAGGTATTAAATTTTTAAAAAATACTTGCATTTTCAACAAAATAATTAATTATTCAACAAAAAATGTGAATTAGTAACTAAATGCTTGAAATTTCAACATTCAAAAATGCAGTTTAAACCAAAAATAATTGTACTTTAAAAAAAAATATTAATTTTTTAACAAACTAGTTTAATTTTAAACAAAATAGTTGAATTTTCAACAGAAATCGATTAATTTTCAGACCAAAAATGTGAATTTTTAAACCAAAAAGACGAATTTTCAATAAAAAAGGATGAGATTTCAACAAAATAACTAATTTTTCAACTAAGAATGGGAATTTTTAACTAAATATTTGAATTTTCAACCTACAGAGATGGATTTTAAAACAAAAAAATTAAACTCCAAGCAAAAAATTTGCATTTTCCAACAAACAAATGAATTTTCAAAAACGACTTTCCTTCAATTCATAATAAGAAAAATAATCAAAATTTTGGCCCTCCAAATCGATAAAAATTTGAAGAATAAAAATATTTCCCTGTAAACAATGTCCTTCTTCAAATTCAGAAAAAAATTGAAAATAAAAAATTCTTCCATTAAACTCAATAACAATCTTAAATAGAAAAAAAAGGCACTCTTCCAATTTAGAAAAAAATAAATACCCAATATTTCGTCTTTTCCAACTTTATCAAAATCTTAAAAATAAAAGAATTTCGCTCTTGCAGTTCAAAAGAAATTAAAAACCGCAGTTTCCTCTGTTTCATTTCAATAAAAATGTTTTTTTTTTTAATTTCCCTATTTTAATTTAAAAAAAAAATTAAAATTTCTTCGCTTCAACTCAATAAAATATTTAGAGAAATATTATTTATTATTATTAAAAGAAATATTAAATTTTCCTCTTTTCGAATTTGATAGAAATCTTGAAAAGTAAAAAAACTTCCTTTTTCCAATTAAAACAAAATTTAAAACAAAAATTGCCTTTCTTTTAACTCAGAAATTATATTAAATTATGAAAATTTCCCTTTTCCCATTAAGAAAAAATTGAAAATAAATCATTCTTCCTTAACTGAATAAAAATATCAAAAACAAAAAAATATGCTCTGAAAATTAAGAGGAAAACTAAATAACCAAAATTTTATCCCTTCGATAAAAATCTCAAAAATATAAAATATCCCTCTGCCAATTCACTAACAATTTAAACCTTAAATTTCCTCGTTTCAAACTCAATAAAAATCTAACAAAAAAAGTTCTTCCAATCCGAAAAAAATTAAATACCAAAATTTCTTCCCTTTCTTATAAAACTAAAATTGTGAAATTTAATCGTTTTTTATTTTATGTATATTGAAAACATTTTTAGTTATTGAATTTTTACCAGATTTGAACAAAATCGCTAATATTCAGGTTTTTTTCATGATTGACGAGCACTCTGAAAGACATAAAGTAAAAAAAAAGCCATAACACCGGTGACTAATACCCGAATTTTAGGTTATGTCACGCTTATTTTCCTTTTTTAAATAACTCGATTTAAAAGCCAATATAAATTATTGAAAATATGCTCACCGCCAAGAATGAAACAGGAAACAGATGAAATAAATCCACTCAGAAAACTGTTGAAGGGAAAAGTGCCAACGAGGCAACAGTAAACGAATTGAATGACACCCGTCAAAAACACGTACAGCAGGTAGGAATCAATAATCTTCAGTTTCTTTGGCGTATTCTTTACGTAGTCTTGCTGGAATTTACTCACAACTGCGTAAAGCGTCATTTTCAATGTTTTATTAAAATTTACAAATTTATTTCTGTTGCTTTGCTCGCAAAAATCCCAGAAAATATAAAATAATCTACACTGACTGACGCGTGGCAAGCAGGCGAGACCGCTGGCACGCTGACACGAAGTCACCCGAAGTAGAGACAACCACACTACGCATGCGTTACATCGGCAGTCTCATTGGCTGTTGTGAGCGCGCTTTTTTCAAATTGTTAAACAATGAATCAATAGTAATATTCTTCAAATTTATTCATACATACTTTATTCGCATTGAAGCTCCTGTTGTCAGTTTCACAAATTCTTAGTATGAATTGGTTTTGACAGTTTATAAGTATGCGTTGGTTTGACAGTTTATTGGTTTATTAGTGTGCGTTAGTTTGACAATTTATTAGCGTGCGTTAATTTGACAGTTTGACAGTTTTTTAGTATGCGACAGTGTGACAGTTTGTTAGTATAAATTGGTTTGACAGTTTATTAGTATAAGTTAATTTGACAGTTTATTCGTTTATTAGTGTACGTCAGTTTGACAGCTTATTAGTATACGTTAATTTGACAGTTTATTAGTGTGCATTGGTTTCACAGTTAAGAGTTTTTTAGTATATTTTAGATTGACACTTTACTAGTATACATTTTTCTAGTCAGTTTAACAGTTTATTAGTATGCATTGGTTTGATAGTTTATTATTATTCGTTAATTTGACAGTTTGACAGTTTATTAGTATGCGACAATTTGACAGTTTGTTAGTATGCATTGTTTTGACAGTTTATTAATATACGTTAATTTGACAGTTTATTAGTATACATTAATTTGACAGTTTATTAGATAGATCAATTTGACAGTTTATGAGTGTGCAATGGTTTGACCGTTTATTAGTTTATTAGTGTGCGTCAGTTTGACAGTTTATTAGAATACGTTGATTTCACAATTTATTAGTACACGTCAGTTTGACAGTTTATTACTATGCATTGGTTTGACAGTTTGGTATTATACTTTAATTTGACAGGTTATTAGTTTATTAGTATACGTTAATATGAAAGCTTATTAGTATGCGACAGTTTGACAGTTTCTTAGTATAAGTTAATTTGACTGTTTAGTAATTTATTAGTATACGACAGTTTCACAGTTTAAGAGTTTATTAGTATATGTTAGATTGAGAGTTTACTAGTATGCATTGGCATGTCAATTTATTATTAGTATGCATTGTTTTGACAGTTTACTAGTTTATTAGTTTGCGTCAGTTTGACAATTTATTAGTATACTTTAATTTGACAGTTTATTAGTATACGCCAGTTTGACCCTTCATTAGTGTGCATTTGTTTGACAGTTATGAGTTTTTTAGTATATTTTTGATTGACAGTCAGTTTAACAGTTTATTAGTATGCATTGGTTTGATAGTTTATTATTATTCGTTAATTTGACAGTTTGACAGTTTATTAGTATGCGACAATTTGACAGTTTGTTAGTATGCATTGTTTTGACAGTTTATTAATATACGTCAATTGGACAGTTTATTAGTATACATTAATTTGACAGTTTATTAGATAGATCAATTTGACAGTTTATGAGTTTGCAATGGTTTGACCGTTTATTAGTTTATTAGTGTGCGTCAGTTTGACAGTTTATTAGAATACGTTAATTTCACAATTTATTAATACACGTCAGTTTGACAGTTTATTAGTGTGCATTGGTTTGACAGTTAAGAGTTTTTTAGTATATTTTAGATTGACTGTTTATTAGTATACGTTAATTTAAAAATTTATTAGTATACGTCAGTTTGACAGTTTATTAGTATGTATTGGTTTGACAGTTTAGTATTATACGTTCATTTGACAGTTTATTAGTATACGTTAATTTGACAGTTTATTAGTATGCGACAGTTTGGCAGTTTGTTAGTATGAATTGTTTTGACAGTTTATTAGTATACTTTGGTTTGACAGTTTATTAGTTTATTAGTATACGACAGTTTGACAGTTTAAGAGTTTATTAATATATGTTAGATTGAGAGTTTACTAGTACGCATTGTTTTGACAGTTTACTAGTTTATTAGTTTGCGTCAGTTTGACAGTTTATTAGTATGCATGAGTTTGACAGTTTATGATTATGCGTTGGTTTGACCGTTTATTAGTTTCTTAGTGTGCGTCTGTTTGACAGTTTATTAGTATGCATTTTTCTAGTCAGTTTAACATTTTATTAGTATGCATTGGTTTGACAGTTTTGTATTATATATTAATTTCACAGTTTATTAGTTTATTAGGCCAGTTTGAATTCTGACAGTTTTTTAGTATATTTTAGATTGAAACTGTACTAGTATGCAGTGGTTTGACAATTCACTAGTGTGTATTGGTTTGACAATCTACTAGTATGCACTGGTTTGACAGTTTATTAGTATGCATTGGTTTGACAGTTTATTAGTTTATTAGTGTGTGTCAGTTTTACAGTTTATTAGTATACGTTAATTTGACAGTTTGACAGTTTATTAGTATGCGACAGTTTGACAGTTTATTAGTATGCGACAGTTTGACAGTTTGTTAGTATAAATTAATTTTACAGTTTATTAGATACATCAGTTTGACAATTTATTAGTATGCATTGGTTTAACCGTATATTAGTTTATTAAAGTGAGTCAGTTTGACAGTTTATTAGTATACGTCAGTTTGACAGTTAAAAGTTTTTTAGTATATTTAAGTTTAAGACTTTACGACTAAGCATTGGTTTGTCAATTTATTAGTATACATTGGTTTAATAGTTTACTACTGTGCACTGGTTTGACAGTTAATTTGCTTATTCTGTCAGTTTGACGGTTAAGAGTTTTATAGTATATTTTAGATTAACACTTTATTAGTATGCATGGGTTTGGCAATTTACTAGTATGCATTGGTTTGACAGTTCACTAGTATGGACTGGTTTGGTAGTTTATTAGTAAACGTTAATTTGACAGTTTATTATTTTATTTGTATACGTTAATTAGTCAGTTCATTCGGTTATTATTATACGTCACTTCGACAGTTTGAGAGTCTTGCAGTATATTTTTTTAGATTGACAATTTACTAGTATGCATTTTTCTAGTCAGCTTGACAGTTTATTAGTATGAATTGGTTTGACAATTTAGTATTATTCGTTAATTTCACAGTTTATTAGTTTATTAGGTCAGTTTCACTGTTAAGAGTTTTTTAGTATATTTTAGATTTACACTTTACTAGTATGCA
>NC_046661.1:150718209-150723148 GCF_010883055.1 Belonocnema kinseyi | reverse complement strand
TAAAAAGTATATTTTGAAGTTTTGGAAAGATTCGAAAATAATTTAAATTTCGAAACTATTTTTAAACATATCAAATTAATTCTTTAAATTAAAAAAAAAAAAATGTGGAAGATTTCCTAGCGGAATTTTTCGATTTTGAAAGATTCCGAAAATTTAGAAAAAAAATGAGTAAGCTTAAGAGGCGTTTAGAAATTTTGAAAAAATTAAAAAATAATTTAAAATTTGTAAAGATTTAAAAAAAATTAACTTTTCAAGATTTTAAAGAATTTATTTTGAAAACATAATTTTTAAAGCAAATTTAAAATGGTTCAAATAATTTTCACAAGTTTTCTGGAAATGTACAAAAAATCTGCAAAATTTTCTGATTTTTAAGCAATTTTTTCATTTTTAAAGATTTTTTAAGCATTGCGTAAAATTAAAAAAAAAATGAGTACGATTAAGAGATATTTAGAAGTTTTGAAAGTTAAAAAAATAATTTAAAACTTGTAAAGATTTTTAAAAAAATTTTAATTTTCAAGATTTTACAGAATTTATAGCAAAATGTAGATTTTTTAAAGATAGCGATTCAAAAGAATAAAAAAAATTCTGAAGCTTTCTGGTAAGATTAAAAACGAAGTTTTATTTTGAAAAAATAATTTTCGAAGATTTTTCAAAACTTAAGCTAAAATTCGAATGCTTAAAAAAATTTATTTAGAAGTTTTGGAAAGATTCGAAAATAATTTAAATTTCGAGACTATTTTTAAATATTTCAAATGAATTCTTTAAATTATAAAAAAAATGTAGAAGATTTCATAGCGAAATTTTTCGATTTTGAAAGATTCCGAAAATTTAGAAAAAAATGAGTAAGCTTAAGAGGCGTTTAGAAATTTTGGAAAGATTAAAAAATGATTTAAAATTTGTAATGATTTAAAAAAAATAACTCTTTAAGATTTTAAAGAATTTCTAACAAGATGTAGATTTTTTAAAAAGATTTCGATTGAAAAGAGCACAAAAATTTGCTGAACGTTTCTAGTAAGATTAAAAGCGAATTTTTATTTTGAAAAGTAATTTCGAAGCAAATTTAAAATGATTCAAATAATTTTCATAAGATTTCTGAAAATGTAAAAAAAATCTTCAAGATTTTCTGACTTTTAAGCAATTTTTCTAATTTTTAAAGATTTTTCAAAACTTAAGCTAAAATTCGAATAATTAAAAAATGTATTAAGAAATTTTGAAAAGATTCGAAAATAATTTAAATCTCAAAACGATTTAAAATGAATTCTCAAAATTAAAAAATAAATGTAGGAGATTTCATAGCAAAATTTTTCGATTTGGGAAGATTGCGAAAATTTAGAAAAAATTTGAATACGCTGAAGAGACATTTATAGAAGAGTTTTGAAATGATTAAAAAATAATTTTAAAATTGTAAAGATTTCAAGCAAAATTTAACTTTTCAAAATTTTAAAACATTTGTAACAAAATATAGATTTTTTTAAAGATTACAATTCAAAAGAGTAAAAAAACTTGCTGAAAGTTTCTGGGAAGGTTACAAGCAAAATTTTTATTTTGAAAAAATAATTTAAAAAGATTTTTCAAAATTTAACCTTAAATCCGAATGATTAAAATAATATATTTAGAAGTTTTGAAAATATTAGAAAATAATTTAAATCTCGAAACTATTTAATTTGAATTTCTAAAATTTAAAAAAAATGTAGAAGTTTTTATGGCAAAATTGTTAATTTTTCGATTTTAAAACATTACGAAAATTTTGAAAAAAACTTGAGCAAGCTTAAGAGAAGTTTAGAATAGTTTTTAAATAGTTAAAAAATAATTTAACAATTGTAAAGATTTAAAAAAAAATTAACTTCAAGATTTAAACAAATTTATAACAAAATGTCGTTTTTTTTAAATATTGCGATTCAAATGAATAAAGAAAATTCTGAAGCTTTCTGGGAAGATTAAAAACGAATATTTATTTTTTTTAAATAATTTTTAAATTCAATTTAAAATGATTCCAATAATTTTCATAAGATTACTGGAAATGAAAAAAAAAATTTGCAAGATTTTCTGATTTTGAAGCCATTTTTTATTTTTTAAAAATTTTTCAAAACTTTAGCTAAAATTCGAATGAGTATAAAAATATATTTAGAAGTTTTGAAAAAATTTGAAAATAATTAAAATCTCGAAACTATTTCAAATTAAAAAAAAAATTGAATATTTCATAGCAAAATTTTTCGATTTTGGAAGATTGCGAAAATTTAGAAAAAAATGAGTAAGCTTAAGAGGCGTTTAGAAATTTTGGAATGATTAAAAATAATTGAAAACTTGTAAAGATTTCAAAAAATTTAAGTTTTCAAGATTTTAAATAATTTATAAAAAAATGTAGATTTTTCAAGATTTTTATTTAAAAAAGTAAAAAAATTTCCTGAAAGTTTCTGGAAATATTAAAAGCGAATTTTTATTTTGAAAAATAATTTTTAAAGCCATTTTTTTATTTTTAAAGATTTTTCCAAGTTTAAGCTAAAATTCGAATGATTAAAAAAATATATTTGGAAGTTTTAAAAAGATTCGAAAATAATAAAAATTTCTAAACGATTTTTAAATATTTAAATGAATTCTTTCGATTGAAAAGAGTAAAAAAATTGTTGAAGGCTTCTGAGAAGATTATAAGCGAATTTTTATTTTGAAAAAATAATTTTTTAAGCAAATTTAAAATGATTTAAATAATTTTCATAAGATTTCTAAAAATGTAATTAAAAAATCTTCAAGATTCTCTAATTTTAAAGAAATTTTTTAATTTTTAAAGATTTTTTAAAACTTAAGCTAAAATTCGAATGATTAAAAAAATATATTTGGAAGTTTTTGAAAGATTCGAAAATAATTTAAATTTCGAAACTATTTTTAAATATATCAAATGAATTCTTTAAATTAAAAAAAAAATGTAGAAGATTTCATAGCAAAATTTTTCGATTTTGAAAGATTGCGAAAATTTAGAAAAAAATGAGTAAATTTAAGAGGAGTTTAGAAATTTTGGAAAGATTAAACAATAATTGCAAACTTTTAAAGATTTCAAAAAATTCAAGTTTTCAAGATTTTAAATAATTTATTAAAAAATGTAGATTATTCAATATTTTTATTTAAAAAAGTAAAAAAATTTCCTGAAAGATTCTGGAAATATTAAATGCGAATTTTTATTTTGAAAAAATAATTTTTGAAGCAAATTTAAAATGATTTAAATAATTTCCATAAGATTTCTTTAAAAATGTTTTTAAAAAATTTCAAGATTTTCTGATTTTGAAGCATTAAGTAAAATTTTTTAAAAATTGAGTTAGCTTAACACATATTTAGAAGTTTTAGACAGTTACAAAAATAATTTAAAACTTGTAAAAATTTCAAAAAAAATTTACTTTTCATGATTTTAAAGAATTTATAACAAAATGTAGATTTTTAAATAATATTTCGATTCAAAAGAGTAAAAAAAATTGTTAAAGGTTTTGGGGAAGATTAAAAGCGAATATTTATTTTGTAAAAATAATGTTTAAAGAAAATTTAAAATGATTTAAAAAATTTTCGTAAGATTTCTGGAAATATAAAAAAAAGAATCTTTAAGATTTTCTGATTTTTAAGCATATTTTTAATTTTTAAAATGTTTTTCAGTACTTCAGCTGCAATTCGAATGAGTATAAAAATACATTTAGAAGTTTTGAAAAGATTCGAAAATAATTCGAAAGCATTACAAATGAATTCTTAAAATAAAACAAATAAAAGATTTTATAGCAAAATTTTTCGTTTTTAAAGCATTGCGTAAAATTTAAAAAAAAATTGGGTGAACTTAAGAAATATTTAGAAGTTTTGGAAAGATTAAAAAATAATTGAAAACTTGTAAAGATTAAAAAAAATTGAATTTCTAAGATTTTAAAGAATTTATAACAAAATCTAGATTTTTTGAAAAGATTTCGATCTAAAAGAGTAAAAAAAATTCTGAAGGTTTCTGGGAAGATTAAAAGCGAATTTCTATTTTGAAAAAATAATTTTTAAAGCAAATTTCAAATGATTCAAACAATTTAAAAAAAGTCTTCTTCAAATGTAAAAACAATTTTCAAGATTTTCTGATTTTAAAGCAATTTTCTAATTTTTAAAGATTTTTCAGAATCGAAACTAAAATTCGAATGATTAAAAAAATATGTTTAAAAGTTTTGAAAAGATTCAAAAAGAATTTACATTTCGAAACGATTTGAAAATATTTAAAAATGAATTTCTCGAATTAAAAAAAAATATATATAGAAGATTTCATAGCAAAAATTTTTCGATCTTAGAAGTTGGCGAAAATATAGGGAAAATATTGAGCTTTTCGAATTTTTCGAAAAATTAAAAATAATAAAAAATTTGTAACTATTTGAAAAAATTTTTATTTTCGCAAGAATTTTTTAAGATTTCGATTAAAAAAAGTAAAAAAGAAATTGCTGAAGACTTCTGAGAAGATCATAAGCGAACTTTTATTTTGAAAAAATAATTTTTTAAGGAAATTTAAAATTATTCAAAGAATTTTAAAAAGATTTCTTCCAATGTAAAAAAAAATCTTCAAGATTTTCTTATTTTAAAGCAATTTTTAAAGAGTTTTCAAAATCGAAACTAAAATTCGAATGATTTTTTAAAAGATTTTGATTCAGAAGAATAAAAAATTTTGCCAACGGTTTCTTGGAAGATTAAAAGAGAGTTTTTATTTTGAAAAAATAATTTTCGAAGCAAATTTAAAACGGATCAAATAATTTTCACAAGAGTTCTGAAAATGCAAAAAAATTCTCTAAGATTTTCTGATTTTGAAGCAATTTTTTGAATTTAAGATTTTTCAAATTTGAACTAAAATTCGAATGATTAAATAAATATATTTAGAAGTTTTGAAAAGATTCGAAAATAATTTAAATTTCGAAACGATGTTTAAATATTTCAAATGAATTCT
>NC_046661.1:150702512-150718109 GCF_010883055.1 Belonocnema kinseyi | reverse complement strand
AATTTGTCAACTTATTCGTTAATTAGTATACGTCACTTTGACAGTTTAAGAGTTTTTTAGTACATTTTAGATTGACTCTGTACGAGTATGCATTTTTCTAGTTAGCTTGACAGTTTATTAGTATGCATTGGTTTTACAGTTTACTAGTATTCGTTAATTTGACAGTTTGTTAGGTCAGTTTGACTGTTACGATTTTTTTAGTATATTTTATATTTACGCTTTACTAGTATGCATTGGCTTGACAGTTTACTACTATGCACTGGTTTGACAGTTAATTTGTTTATTAGGTCAGTTTGACAGTTAAGAGTTTTTTTAGTATATTTTAGATTGACACTTTACTAGTATGCATTGATTTGACAATTCACTAGTATGTATTGGTTTGACAGTTTACCCGTATGCACTGGTATGACAGTTTATTAGCATACATTAATTTGACAGTTCATTAGTTTATTAGTATACGCAGTTTCACAATTTATTAGTATGCATTGGTTTGACAGTTCATTAGTATACGAAAATTTGACCAATTTGACAGTTTATTAGCTTATTATTATACGTTAATTTGTTAATTGATTAGTTTATTATAAGTCAGTTTGGCATTTTACTAGTGACAGTTTATTAGTTTAAAAAATTGATTTTTCAACAAAATGGTTAAATTTTTAATCAAGGAGACGAATGTTCAATTAAAATGATGAATCGTATAAAAAACTTATTTTTATAACAATTAGTCCAACTTTAAATCAAGTAGCTGATTTTTCAACCAAACCTAGCGAAATCTCAACAACAAATGTTTTGTTAATTCAAACAAGATAGATTTTAATTGTTAAACAAACTTTTTGAACTCATCCAAAAAATACGAATTTCAGACAAAATAGTTCAATTTTCAACTAAAGGGATGTAGTTTCAACTGAAAGTATAAATTAAAAAAAAAAAATTTTTGTGAACAAAAGTGTTCAATGTTCAGCTAAGTAGTGGAATTTTCTATGAAAAATTTGAATTGAAAATTGAGAAGATTAAATTTCAAAATTATAAAAATTGCTGCATTTTGAATTGTAAAACTTAAAATTTGCAAAGTTTTGTATTCTTTAGTTTAAAAGTTAGAAACTCTTCAATTTTAATAATATATGAATACAAATTCTTATATTTGAATTATTTTAATGATCAAGAGTCAAGCTATCAATTTTAAACCTTCCAAATTAAAGTAATTTTTAATATAAATGATCCAAATTACAGTATTTTTAATTAAGAAGTTCAAGATTTTTATAATTTTCATAGTTAGTTTTTAAAATTAAATACATGCGAAATTACATAATTTCTAACCAAAAAACTTAAACTTTGTATTATTTCTAGTTTCCAAATTTAAAAACTATAAAAGTTTTGTTTATTTAAAAATCAAAAGTCAGGTTTTCAATTATAGACCTTTCAAATTGAAAAAATTTCGAATTCAAACTACAGCATTCATGTTATTAGAAACTTAAGATTTGCATAATTTCTAATTGCAAATTTTAAAATAATAAATTCTTCAATTTTTATGATGTTGAAAATAAGAGGTCGAATTTTCAACAGTTAATCTTCCGAATTAAAGAAATTTCTAATATAAATTATCCAAATTACGATACTTTTCAACGTGAAGTTTGAAATTTGTATAATTTTTAATTCTAAAATTTGCATAATTTTCAATTGCAAAAATTAAAATTTTCTTTATTTTTTAGTTAAAAATTGTTAGAATTATAAGCTCTTGAATTTTGAAGATGCAATAAAATTTGGATTATTTTTAAGACCGAAAGGCAAATTTTAAATTCTAAATGTAAATTATCCAAATTACAAAATTTTAAATTAAAAAATGTTTAATTTAAAAAACCTGTCATTTTTAATTTGTTAGTTATAAATGTTCAAATTTTTTAATTCCTCAATTTTGAAAGCGTATAAATAAACATTCTCAATTTTTGATTATTCTGAGCACCAAATGTCGAATTTTCAATTCAAAATCTTTCAAATTGAAGAAATTTCTAATGTAAATGATCCAAATCACAGCATTTTTAATTTAGAAAATTTGAAACTTCCATTATTTTTAATTATAAATTTTCAAAATTAAAATTTCTTAAATTTTAAAGGCGAATAAATAAAAAAATTTTAATCTGGATGATTTTGAACATCTAAAGTCGAGTTTTCAATTTTAAATCTTCCAAAATCAAGAAATTTTGAATTTAAAAATTCAAAATTACAAGATTTTCCATTGTAAAACTTCAAACTTCCATAGCCTTTGTTGTTAATTATATAAGTTTTAACTATTATGAAAAACCAAGTTCACAATTGTAAACCTTCTAAATTGAAGAAATTTCTATCAAAATTATAGCATTTTTAATTGTAAATTATAAAAAATTTTATTCTTTAATTTCAAAGATGTACAAATAAACATGTCTAAATTTTGATTATTTTGAAAATGAAAAATCGAGTTTTTAATTCTAAAAATCTAAATCTCCAAGATTGAAGAAATTTCGAATGTATATTTTCCAAATTACAGAATTTTTAATTTAAAAATGTTTAATTTTGATGATTTTTAAAATCAAAAGTTAAGTTTAGAACTCTAAATCTTCCAAATTGAAGGAATTTTAAATGTAAATGATCGAAATTACGGTTTTTTTAATTGCACAACTTAAAATTTGCTTTTTTTTTTTAATGATAAATGTTCAAAATTTTTAATTCCTCAATTTTGAAGATGTATAAATTAATAGTCTTAAATTTTATTTATTTGTAGCACCAAATGTCGATTTTTCAATTCTATGGTAAATCTTTCAAATTGAAGAAATTTCGGATATAAATGATCCTAATTACAACACTTTTGAATCAGAAAATTTAAATTTTTCACAATTTTTAATTATAAATCTTCAAAATTTGGATTCTTTCATTTTGAAGATGAATTTAATAAAATTCTTAAATTTTGATGATTTTGAACATCTAAAGTCGAGTTTTTAATTCTAAATCTTCCAAATTGAAAAAATTTAAAATGTAATTGATTCAAATTGTACAGCATTTTTAATTTAAAAAATTTTTAATTTACATAATTTTTAGTTGTAAATTTTCATAATTAAAAATTCTTTAATTTTAAATGAGAATAAACAAATCTTTCGAATTCAAAAAATTTTGAGTGTAAAGTATTGAATTTGCAACATTTTCTGTTGCAAAACATCAACTTGCATAGTTATTAATTCTAAATTTTTAAAATTAAAAAATACCTAATTTTGAATTAGTCTAAATAAAAATTTCTCAATTTTGATCATTCAAAATCAAGTTCGCAATTCTAAGCTGACGAATTTTCTAATGTAAATGATCCAAATTACAGATTTTTTAATTTTAAAAACTTAAAATTTGCATAAATTGTTTATTGCGCATTTTTTAGATTAAAAATTCTTCGATATTCAAGATGAATAAATAAAAATTCTTGTTTGGAAATAAATTTACAAAATTAATTTATTATTTTTTATATTTAATCATAAATTATTTATTTTTATATTTCAATTTTGAACATCTACAGTCAAGTTTTTAATTCTGAATTTTCCAAATTAAAAAAATGTCTAATATAAATGTTCCAAATTACGGCATTTTTTGTTTTTAAAGACTGAAAATTTTCAATTTTTTAATTATAAATGTTGAAAATTTTTAATTCATTAATTTTAAAGGAGTATAAATATAAATTCTTAAATTTTGATTATTTTGATAATCAAATGTCGAGTTTTCAATTCTACATCTTCCAAATTGAAGAAATTTTAATTTTAAATGATCCAAATTAGATAATTTTTAATTTAAACAAATTTCCACATGCATAATTTTTAATTATAAATTTTGAAAATTCCTTATCTTCAAAAATTGCATAAATAAAAATGTCTAAATTCTGATGATTGTAAAAATAAAAAATCGAGTTTTCAATTCTAAAAATCTAAATATTCAAAACTGAAGAAATTTGGAATGTAAAGCATTCGAATTACAACAGTTTTCATTCTAAAACTGGCAAGTCTTATTCTTCAAAATCCCAAAAATTTTGGTCTTAAATTATGCAAATTACAGAATTTTTAATTTTAAAATTTGTAATTGTAAATTTTAAAAATTCTTCCATTTTAAAGATAAATAAATAAAAATGTGAAACTTTGATGGTTTTTTAAATCAAAAGTCAAGTTTTTAACTTTAAATCTTCCTAATTGAAGAAACTTTGAATGTGAATGATCCAAATTACAGCATTTTTAATTTGAAAAAGTCAAAATTTGCATAATTATTTATTGCAAATTCTCAGTTTAAATATTCTTCAACTTTTAAAGATGCATTAATAAAAATTCTTAAATTTTGATTATTTTGAGAATAAAAGATCAGACTTTTAACTTTAAATCTTCCAAAAAAATCGCAGTTTTCAATTATAAATATTCAAAATTATAAACTCCCTACTTTTGAATTAGTTAAAATGAAAATTTTACATTCTTTAATTTTGAAGGAGTATGAATATAAACTTTTAAATTTTGATTATTTTTAACATTAAATGTGGTGTTTTTAATTCTACACATTCCAAATTGAATAAAGTTTAATTTTAAATTATCCAAATTACAGCAATTTTAATTGTTAAAAAATTTTATCTGTATAATTTTTAATTGTAAATTTTCAAAATTAAAAATGTTCAATTCTCAATTTTATGAATACATTTTTTTATATTTTGATAATTTTGATAATCAAAAGTCCAGTTTTCAATTATAAATCTTCCAAATTGAAAAATTTCGAATGTCAATTATCCAAATTACAGCATTCTTAATTTTAAAACTTAATAATTACCTAATTTTCAATTGTAAATTTCAAAATTTATTTAATTTCAAAATTGCATAAATAAAAATTTCTAAATTTTGATGATTTTGAAAATAAAAAATCGAGTTTTTAATTATAATTCTTCCAAATTAAAGAAATTCTGAATGTAAAGCATCAAAATCACAAAATTTATCATTGTAAAACACAAGACTTGCATATTTTTTATTATAAATTTTTTAAATTAAAAAATCCTTAACTTTGAATTAGTTTAAATAAAAATTTCTACATCATAGAAAATCATAGAAAATTTTCAATTATCATAGAAAATCAAGTTCGCAATTCTAATCCTTCTAAATTGAAGAAATTTCAATTTTAAATAATCGAAATTACAGCATTTTTAATTTAAAAAATTGTTATCTGCATAATTTTCATTGAAATTTTTCAAAATAAAAAATTTTCCATTTTCATGCTCATGAATAAATTTCTTTATATTTTAATGATTTTGTTAATCAAAAGTTGAGCTTTCAATTATAAATCTTCCAAATTAAAGAAATTTCGAATGTCGATTATCCAAATTACAGTATTCTTAATTTTAAAAACTTAAAATTTGCACAATTTTTAATTGTAAATTCTCAAAATTCTTTAATTTCAAAATTGCATAAATAAAAATTCTAAATTTAGATGATTTTCAAAATAAAAAATCGTGTTTACAATTCTTAAAATCAAAGTCTTCAAAATTGAAGAAATTTTTAATGTAAAGCATTCAAATTAATAGTTTTCATCGTAAAACTGTCAAGTCTCATTCTTCCAAATTCAAAAAACTTTGGATGTAAATCATCCAAATTACAGAATTTTTAATTACAAAATTGTTAATTGAAATTTTTTTTAATTCTTCCATTTTAAACATAAATAAATAAACATGTTAAACTGTGATGATTTAAAAAATAAAAAGTCAAGTTTATAACTCTAAATCTTCCAAATTCAAGAAATTTCTAATGTAAATGATCCAAATTACACAATTTTTAATTTAAACATTCGAAATTTGCATCATTTTTAATTAAAATTCAAACAGTTTTTATTTATAAATTTTCAAAATTATATGGTTCTTAATTTTAAATTAGTCTAAATAAAAATTTCTAAATTTTCATTGTGAAAAAGCAAGTTAACAATTCTAAACCTTCTAAATTGAAGAAATTTATTATGTAATTTATCTAAAATACAGCATTTTTACAAACTAGAAATTTTAAATTTTTTAATTATCAATGTTGAAAATTTTTAATTCTTCAATTTTTAAGGAATGTAAATTTAAATTCTAAAATTTTGATTATTTTGAACATTAAATGTCGAGTTTTCAATTATACATCCTCCAAATTGAAGAAATTTTAATTTTAAATGATTCAAATTACAGCATTTTAAATTTTTTAAAAATTTTATCTGCATAATTTTTAATGGTAAATTTTCAAAATTAAAAATTTTGAGGTTTATAAATAAATTATTTTATATTTGGATGATTTTGATAATGAAAAGTCGAGCTTTTAATTCTAAATCTTCCAAATTGAAGAATTTTTGAATGTAAAGGATCCAAATTACTGCATTTTTAATTTAAACATTTTAAATTTGTATAATATTTTATAATAAAATTTCATCTGTTTTAGTATAAAATTGATATTTTTGGGATAAAAATGCAACTATTTGGCGGAGAATTGAACTATATTGTTAAAAATTCATCCTTTTTGGTTGAAAAAATTCGCCTTTTTGAATTAAAAAGTCAATTATTTTGTTACAAATATTAAATTTTTTGATGTTACTGAGTTAACTGGAACTTTTTTTGGATGAAAATTCAACTTTTCTTTGTAAAAAAAATTCTTTTGCTTTACGATAAATTTCGTAAGCAAAAGAATTTTTTTTACAAAGAAAAGTTGAATTTTCATCCAAAAAAAGTTCCAGTTAACTCAAACTGGAACTTTTTTTGGATGAAAATTCAACTTTTCTTTGTAAAAAAAATTCTTTTGCTTTACGATAAATTTCGTATTAAAAAAAATGCAACTATTTGCTAGAGACGAATTAAAAAAAATTACATTAATTTTTAAACAAAAAGGTTAATTTTTAACGAAATAGATGAATTTTGAACTAAAAAAGAAAAATTTCAACAAAGAACGGAAATTAAATTTTGAAATACACATTTTTATCCAAACTGATGAATTTTCAATATAAATGATGAATCTGCAACTGAAATAGTTGAATTTTCAACAACAACAAAAATTAATTTTTACTAGAAAAAGATAAATTGTCAACCAAAACTGAAATTTTCAAGTAAACAAAAAAATAATTCAACAAAATACTTAAATTTACGGCAAAAAATTCCTTTTTATTCAAAGAAAAAAAACAAGTTTTCAATCAAACAGATTATTTTTCAACAAAATAATTTGTAACAAATGAGTTGAACTCTCAGTCAAATAATTTTATTTCCAATCTGATAGATGAATTTTTGACTAAAATTATTATTATTATTTGATTAGAATACTTACATTTTTAACTAAAAAGAAAAAATTTTAAACAAGGAGAATAAATTTCAAAAGAGAATTTAATGAGTTAACTGGATCCTTTTTTGGATTCATATTTTTTGATGAAAATGCAACTTTTTGCTAGAAAATTCAACAATTTTGTTAAAAAGTCATCCTTTTTGGTTAAAAATTCGTCTTTTTGGATACAAAATTCAATTTTTTTGAAAATTTATCTTTTTGATTTAAAACTTCATCTGTTACAGAAGAAATTTCATTTTTCTAATGAAAATTGCAACTTTTTAGTTAAAAATCGTTCTTCTTTGCTTGATAATTCAACTAATTTGTTTAAGACATTTGGTTGAATCGCTTTTTTAAGAAATCACTTTTTTTTAAAATATTTATATTTTAAGTTGAAAAGTTATCTCGTTGGCTAAAAGTTTAATCATCTTGTTGAAAATTAATCTTTTTCAATTGAAAATTAAACTACTTGGGTCAAAGTTAAACTATACA
This sequence comes from Belonocnema kinseyi, assembly GCF_010883055.1. Lineage (NCBI taxonomy): Eukaryota > Metazoa > Arthropoda > Insecta > Hymenoptera > Cynipidae > Belonocnema > Belonocnema kinseyi. The sequence goes on along the minus strand of NC_046661.1, from coordinate 150,710,313 downwards.
CTGTGAATTTTTTTTGATTGGAGGCTTATGTCTGGTTGAAAATTGAATTCTTAAGTGGAAAATACTTCTTTTTTTTGTTGTTTAGAATTCATTTTCTAACAAAAAATGGAACGTTTCCATTTTTTTGAGATTGATATTTTTTAGTTAAAATTCGCGTTTTTTTGTTGTAAAAAATAATTTTTTAGTTTGAAATTTCCTTTTTTTGCGTAAAAATGCATCAGTTTCATGGAAAATTAATTTTTTGTTGAACAGTCATATTTTTTGTTTAAAAATTGCATTTTTGTATAGAATATTTGTCTTCTGGTTTAAAGGTTCAATAATTTAGATAAACTTTTATCAATTTTTTTAATGAAAAATCTTTATTTGTTGGAAATTTGTCTTTTTAGGTTGAGTATTAAACTATTATGTTAAAAATTCAATTATTCTGTTAAAGAGTTATCTTTTAAAGTAGAACAAACTTTTTTTTTGTTTGAAATAAATAAATATATTTTAAAATTTTTAATATGTCTGAGCTAGAAAATAATTTATATTTAGCCGCTGATGTAACCTGAACAATAAAAATATTAAAAAAAAATCATTAATTCTTAAATTCCCTTAAATTCTCCTAAATTCTGTCATATTCTCGGTTATATAATCTGAAATTAAATTCTCGGGAATTTAAGAACTCTATTTAAAATCGAAAAAATTTCGAAGGCACGCTCCTGGGATTTCCTCTCACGCCCAAAGTTTGAATTTGTAGGTTGTGTGAACCGCCACCAGGTTCGCACAGTCGTCTGTTTTTTCGGTTTTGTTCTTATTTCCTTGTCCTCCTCCTCGCGCTCCGCATCGACCGCTACTCCGTTTATGCAGGTATATCGATAGTTCGAGTCATCGAGAGAATTTGAAAAACAGTGTCCGTGCGTGCATTTGTGTTGAGTTGGTTTCGGTTTCTTTTCGTGTTCGTCCCGAGTGTTTGGGAATTTTGTCACTTGTGTGGTCCTACCAATCGACTCAAGGAATATAAGTTATGACTGGTGGACTGTGATTGAAGAACGAGAATCATGCAAAAAAGTGGTGAGTCCTTATTTTCCTCAATTTGACATCGCGTCCCCTAACCTCTTCCATTCCTCGGAGATGATCCGCGTGTCCCAAATTTCTGCCACCTGACATTCACGTTCCAGCACGTCGACCATTTTGGAGGGCGCCAAATGCTGCCCAATGCACCACCGGTCAATACCAAACAATAATTACAAATATGTATACAATATATAAAACGTATAAAACAGAAACCTAACCTATTTCCGTCTAAACAGTAGTGTACACAAACATGTCAATTTAGCCACTTAAGACTGTTTATTATAGAGAGATTGCATCCAACGGCGGGGTTATGCATTAGATCGAAAGATTTCCGGTCGTTGACACGATTTTTTATTTGGATTCCGCATTTCTGAGATCTTTTATGTCACTTTTTGGAGCGATTTTGACAGCTTTTAAGGTTAGGAATTTTCTTTTTTTTTGTAATTTTAAACGCTTTAAACTATATCTGATGCGGAAATGTTTACGATGTTTGAAATATGGAAAACAGTGTTTAAAATATTTATATGTTTAAAGTTGAAAAGACTTCAAAGTAATTAAAAAAAAAAAAAAATGAATAAGATTCATGGGAAAAGTGCAATTTTCGAAAAGATTTTAAAGTCCCGGATTTTCGGGACGACTAGTCCGACCTCTTTTCCAATTCCTCGAATTTTTCTGGACTAGATAAAGCCTATTTTATTATTATTTATTTATTTTTAATTTTAAGAGAAAAATGAAAAAGATTTCAAAACATTTATAATTTGTAAGTAGTTTCCTAAAATGTCGAAAAAGAATTTCAAAAATTTGCGATTTGCCAAAATTATACATTTTTAGAAAAATTCAAAAGTTTAAGAGATATTTAGAAGTTTGAAAAGATTTAAAAGAAAATTTTAATTTAGATGATTTCGAAAAAAAAGGTTTTTGAGCATTTTTCACGGTTTCAAGAGAATAACCATTTTTTTAAGACTCCTGGGAAAATTTTTTATGATTTTTTATTTTGAAAAAGAAAATTTAAAGAGATTTCAGAAAAATGTAAATACTTTCCTAAAATGTCGAAAAATAATGTAAAAGTTTTTAAGCCAACATTTTCGATTTTGCAAGATTAAACAAATTTTCGAAAAAATTTGAGAAAGTTTAAGGGACATTAAAAATTTTGAAAAGATTTGACAAAAATTTAAACAAAATATAGATTTTATTTAAAAAAAAAAAGTTTTTTGAATGGTTTTAAGAGAATAAGAATTTTTTTAATATTCTTGGGAAAATTTTAAATAGTTTTTTATTTAAAAAAGTGAATTTTAAGAGAACATTGAAAAATTATTCAAAAGATTAAAATACTTTCCTAAAATGTCGATTTTTTTTTTAAATTTTGAAGCAAAAAATTTCGATTTTGCAAGATTAGAAGAATTTAAAAGAAATTAGAAGATAGTTTAAGATATATTTAGAAATTTGAAAAGATTAAAAAAATAATAACAAAATGAAGATTTTTTAATTTGGAAAAAGAAGTGTTTTAATAAATTTTGAAACGTTTCAAGAGAATCCAAAAAAATCTTTAGATTCCTGGAATAATTAAAATGATTTTTTTATTTTGAAAAATGAATTCTAATGTAAAATTAAAAAATAATGCAAAAGGTTTAGAATGCTTTCCTAAAATTTCGAAAAAGAATGTAGAAGATTTTAAAGCAAAATTGTTCAATTTTGTAAGATTATAAAATGAAAAAAAATCAAATAAGTTTAAGAGATAAACAGATAAGAAAATAATTTAAGACTTGAAAGATTTTTAAAGATTTACAACGAAATGATAATTTGGAAGAATTTAAATTAATAATTCAAAGCTTTTTAAGAATTTTCAAAGGTTTCAAGTAAATAAAAAAATGCTTTGATATTTCTGAAATTTTTAAAAATGATTTCTTCATTTTGTCAAATAATTTTAATTGAAAATAATAAAAACTTTTTAAATACTTTCCTAAGATGTCGAAAAAGAATCTAAAAGATTTATAACCACAAAAAATTATCAATTTTTCAATATTAAAAAATTTTAGAAAAAATTCGGAAAGTTTAATCAATATTCAGAAATTTCAAAAGATATTAAAGTAATTTAAAACTTTGTTGGATTAAAAAAATTGAAACAAAATGTAGATTTGATTTCGAAAAAGAAGCTTTTTAAGAATTTCAAACGGTTTAAAAATTTTTTTTTCCTTTGCTTTTTACTTTTTTTCCTGAAATGTCGAAAAAGAATGCAAAATATTTTAAATTTGTAATTTACTTAATTTTTGCAAATTCGTCATTTTGGTAGAAAATTAATATTTTTGTTTAAAAATTTATCTTTTTGGTTAATAATTTTATTATTATTTGTTTAATTTAACAATTTTCCATAAAATATTATGTTTTTCGGTTGAAAATTAGTCTTTTTTCTGCTTAAAAATTATTTTATTTTTAAACTGAAAATTGTATTATTTCATTTTTGGTGTAAAATTTATCTTTTTTGTTGAAAATTTTAATTTTTGTACGGAAAATTTATTTATTTGTTTGATAATTATTGAACTTTTTAGTGAAAAATTAAGTTTTATGACAGAAAATTGAGATATTAAATTTTTTTTGCAAATTTGTCTTTTAGTTATAAAGCTTTTTGAAAATTTTGAACGGTTTAGAGAGAATACATTTTTTTTAATATTCTTGGGAAAATTTCAAATATTTTTTTATTTAAAAAAAATGGAATAATGGAATGGAATAATTTCAAATGATTTTTTTTTATTTTGAAAAATGAATTCTAAGAGAGAATTGAAAAATAATGCAAAAAATAAAAAATTCTTTCCTAAAATTTCGAAAAATAATGCAAAATATTTTAAAGAAAATATTTTTAATTTACAATTTACTTCATTTTTGGTTGAAAATTTATGTGTTTTTTGCGAATTCGTCATATTGGTAGAAATCTAATCTTCTTGTTTGAAAATTCGTCTTTTTGATTAACAATTTTATTATTGTTCTTTTTATTTTACCATTTTTCTTAAAATATCATCTTTTTCGGTTGAAAATTTTTTTTTTTTTTTGCTTAAAAATGATTTTCTTTTCAAATTGAAAATTGTACTATTTCATTTTTGGTATAAAACTTATCTTTTCTAGCTGAAAATTTGTAATTTTTGATGGAAAATTAATTTATATGGTTGATAATTATTGAATTCTTTAGTTAACAATTCATGACTGGGGTTGGAAATTTTACTATCTGATTGAAAATTAGTTTTCTTTCCCAGTTAAAAATTAATTTTTATAACATACAATTGAGGTATGTAATTTTTGTTAATTTTTTTTTAAATTTCAAAATTACACTATTTTCTTGAAAATTCTTATTTTTTGTGGAAAATGCATCCTTTTGTGTTGAAGAATTTATCTATTTTGGTAAGATGCGCATATTTTTTGGTGTAAATTAAACTTTTTTGTTGAAAATTAAAGTTTTGGGGTTGAAAATTTAACTGACTTCTAAAAAATGGCCTTTTTGACTCTTTTCTTAAAATTGTTTTTTTTTATAAAGGAAATTCTACTAATTGTTTAAAAAAATTTAATGATTTTGTTAAAATTTTAACTATTTTTTTTAATAATCTATTTGGTTGAAAATGCAACTTTTTGTTGAAAAATTCTTCTTGGTTGAAAATAAACTTCTCTCTTGAAATCTCAACTGATTTGTTGAAAATACGTATTTTTGGTTGAATTCAACCTTTTTTTATTTGAGATTAAAATATTTTTTGTTTAAAGTATCAATTATTATATTTTTAGTTGATTATTCATCTTTTTTTAAATTAAAATTCCGCTATTTTGTTAAAAATTATTTGTTCGGTTCAAGAAAGATCTCTGGGCGAAAAATTTAACTGATTCGTTGAAAATTCGTTTTTTTTTTTTGGTTGAATTAAACTGTTAAAATCTTTTTTGATTAAAATATAAATTATTATCTTTTTCTGGGAGAATACATCTTTTTGGGGTTGAAAATTCATATTGTTTTAGTAGAAAAATAATAATTAAAAAAAAATTAATTAATTTTAAGTTAATTATTATTTAATTTAAATTAAATTTTTTATTATTCAATTTTAATTTTGAATTATTATTAAAATTAAGTACTTTTAAATTAATTCTTCTGTTTGAAAATTCAACTTTCTTCTAGAAAATTCGTATTATTTGATTTAAAATTCCTCTCCCTTGTTTTAAAATTAACTTTCTCCTAAAAATTTATCTTTTCGCGTTTCGAATTCCACGTTTTTCTAAAACATTGAATTTTTAAGTTTGAAAACTCAACTCAGTCGTGGAAAATTAATCTCCCAGTTGGAAAATCTTTTGTAGTGGAAAATTCAACTATTTTGTTGAAAATGTAATGATAAGTTAATTTTATTTCAAACAAATTATGTCCCTATTGTCTTGAAAAATCAACCTATTTCCTCTGTTTTGGGGCCATTTAGGGCTGTGGAATTCACATTAATTATTTTATTAAACCGATTAAAATATTGGATATCGAGACATGAAATAACTTGTGCTCTAAAAATTAAATTTTTTTCTCTTTTCTTGCGTACAGCGGCATTGAACTCGATTCAGGATGATTCACAACATTCGAATACAGGTACGCATACGGCATACTAAAAGCACGATAGAAATTACGATGTTACGTGAATCACTCCTTTTTTTACTATTTATTTTATAACAATTTCAGTAGCCATATTAGATGTGAACAATTTATTTTGTAGAATAGTGCGTACGGAATGTTTGTATATTTGTAATGGTTTAATCGATAGTTTATACCTACAATTTATTACGAAACCTTTAAATTTAATTTTATACAATTTTTTACATTATTTAGCAAGACATTTATAAACAATTTGTTCGATTTCATTATGAAAGAGAATAATGCGATTGGATATTTTTCTCCAAGCTGAAATAATTGATCAGAAATACACTTTTACTTCGTGGCAAGTTTTTTGTATCAACCGTCATCGAACTGAACTCACATAAACGAGTTTATGGTTTCTTTCTTTGTCTACAATCTCCTTATCTTTGAGGCATTATCCTTTTATTATTTGGCTTCAAAAATGGAGAGAGTTTCTTTTAAAATTTTGAAAAAAATCAATGAATTTTAAGAATTTTATTCACGTTCAAAAGAAATTATTTAATTATTTATTGTTTTTAAAATTAATTTTTCTTTTTTATAATATTTTTTTCTCATTGTTACAAAAGCACGTAGTTTGGCGTGATGGTTTCTTTTAAAATTAAAAAACTTTTTAGACCGGTGCCAAAAATGTTTCGAAGCAATTTGTTTGAGAACAAATTGGTAGATTTTTTATTAATTTATTTTCAACTCTTGCGAAATCCATATGAGTAATTTTTTAATATTGAAAATTAATCAAATGAATCTATTTTTTTTTAAATTAGCCTTTTTTATATTCTTCAAAAAATGCGATAGATTAAAAAAAAGTTTACACAAGAAATTTGTTTTGAATAAAAAAAAAAGTTTATTAAAATTGTTGAATGACCCGCTACTGGTAAAAACTTGCAAACAAAATTTTAGTTAGATTTTTACACGTTTAAGTATCTTTAAATTCCAAAATTTTATAATTCAATAAGAGGAATTTTTTTTAGATTACAGTGAAACTAATATTTGAATTCTTCACTAAGAGGTAATGAAAATTCAGTTTAAAAATTTTTAACGATTTTTAAATGAAATTTTCATTCAGTAATTTAAAAAACTCACTTTTTTGGAAATTTTCAAAAAATCATCACTCGGTTGTAAATTTAAATTTTTGGTTGAAAGTCGAACTGCTTTGTTAAAAATTTATTTTTTTTGCTTGAAGATTCGCCATTTTAGTTGAAAATTCATCTTTTTAGTTAAAAATTTAACTATTTGGTTGAAAATTTGTTTTTCTTTTTGCTCTGGTTGCAAAATCATTTCTGTAGCTGAAAAATGAACTATTTCATTTTTGGTATACAATTGATCTGTTAACTAACAAATTGAACTATTTTGTTGAAAATTCAAATTTTTTGGTGGAAAGTTCATTTGTTTGTTTGAAAAATCAATCATTTTGTTTAAAATTTGGCTAACGACTACAACATTTTTCGTTAAGTATAATTAATCTTTTTTTAGGTGAAAACTCAATTGCTAGTTGAAAGTCGAATTACTTTATAAAAAATGCATTATTTTAGTTGGAAATTTTACAAGTTTGTTAAAATTCCCTATTTTTGTTGGAAAATTCGTTTCTGTGTTTAATACTTACATTATTTTGTGGAAATTTCGTACTTCTTTTGTTGTTGAAAAATCGTATCTTTGGTTAAAAATTCCACTGTTTTGTGAACAATTAATATTTTTAGTGGAAAAATTCGTTTCTTTGGTTGAAAATTTAACTATATCGAATAATTGTTTAAAAATTTTACTATTTTGTGGGAAATTCGTATTTTTTGGTGGAAAATTCCGTTCTTTGGTTAAAAACTTAACAATTTTGTTGAAAATTTGTATTTTTTGGTGGAAAATTCGGTTTATTTCGTTGAGAATTTAACTATTTTGTTGAAAGTTCTTATTTTTTGGTGTAAAAATCGTTTCTTTGGTGGAAAATTCTTTTTTTTTATGTGGAAAAATCGTTTCTTTGATTAAAAATTTTAAGACTTCGTGGAAAATTCGTTTTTTTTTTGTTAAAAATTTAACTACTGTAAAATTCGTACGTTTTGATGGAAAATCCGTTTAATTGATTACAAATTTAACTATTTTGTGGAAAATGCGTAT
>NC_046661.1:150700453-150702412 GCF_010883055.1 Belonocnema kinseyi | reverse complement strand
TTGTTGAAAATTTGTATTTTTTGGTGGAAAATTCGGTTTATTTCGTAGAGAATTTAACTATTTTGTTGAAAGTTCTTATTTTTTGGTGTAAAAATCGTTTCTTTGATTAAAAATTTTAAGACTTCGTGGAAAATTCGTTTTTTTTTTTGTTAAAAATTTAACTACTGTAAAATTCGTACGTTTTGATGGAAAATCCGTTTAATTGATTACAAATTTAACTATTTTGTGGAAAATGCGTATTTTTTATTAGAAAATTCGTTTCTTTGGTTGAAAATGTAACTATTTTGTGGCAAATACGTATTTTATAGTGGAAAATTCGTTTCTTTCGTTGAAAATCTAACTATTTCTTGAAAAATTCGTATTTTTGTTAGAAAATTCGATTACTTGCTTAAAAATATAACTATTTTAGAAACTGTTATTTTTTGTCTAAACATTTCTTTCTTTAATTAAAAATTCAACTGTTTTGTTGAAATTGTTTATTTATTGGTAGAAAATTCATTTCTTTGGTTGAAAATTTAATTATTTCGTGGCAAAGACATATTTTTTGGTGGAAAATTCGTTTCTTTCGTTGAAAATTTAACTATTTCTTGAACAATTCGTATTTTGGTTGGAAAATTCGTTTCTTTGGTTAAAAATTTTAAGATTTCGTGAAAAATTCGTTTCTTTCCTTGAAAATTTAAGTATTTGTTGAAAAATTCGTATTTTTGTGGAAAATTCTAATAAATGCTTAAAAATTTAACTATTTTGTGGGAACTTCTTTTTGGTGGAAAATTCGTTTATTTGATTAAAGACTTAACTATTCTGTAGAAAAATCGTATTTTTTTCATGAAAAATACGTATTTTTTGGTGGAAAATTCGTTTCTTTCGTTGGAAATGTAAGTATTTCTTGGAAAATACGTACTTTTTTTTAAAAATTCGATTAATTATTAAAAGATGTAATTATTTTGTGGGAAATTCGTATTTTTTGGTGGAAAATTCCTTTCTTTGGTTGAAAACTGAACTATTTTGTTGAAAATTTGTATTTTTTAGTGGAAAATTCGGCTTTTTTGTTGAATTCGACTGTTCTTAATTGAAAATTAAAATGTTTCTTGTTTGCAATATCAACTACTACATTTTTCGTTGAGATCTCATCATTTTTTTGGTTGAAAATTCATCTGCTTGGTTAAAACGTGTACTACGTTTTTATTTATTAATTTTAATTAAAAATTTATTTCTGTGGTTTGAAATTTTATTATTTGGTTGAAAATTATGTTTGTTCTGGTTAATAATTAATTTTTATGACAGGAAAGTAAAATATTTAATCTTTTTGTTTTTATGTTTGACAATTTTTTCTTAAACTTTATCTTTTTCGATTGGAAATTCAACAAATTAGCTTAAAAACCAATCATTTTGTTAAAAATTCTTCTCGTTTGGTACAAATGTCAACTGAAATTTAAAAATTAAAAGCGGAGATTAAAAAAAATGTTTTAATGCAAATATTTCGTTTTTCACTTTGAGGTAATGGAAATTCAATTAAAACATTTTTTAAAGTTTTTAAATACATTTTTTATTCAATGATTTATAATACTCATTTTTTTGTGAGCTTTAAAAAAGTAATTACTTGGTCAAAATTAACTTCTGTTAATTTTCAATTTTTTATTTTTTATTATTGCCACAATGTCTACATTAAAAAAATTTTTAATTCTTTTAATGCTTGTAGAAAAAAATATTATAAATTACAAGGTCGTGGTGGATGTTAGAATACTGATAAACAAACATATATAAAATTGTAGACTCATGCTGATTAGAAAAGGCAAATTTTTTCATAGTCGCTATTTCATTGTTCTCAAAAAAAAAAATTATGCTGTGAAACCTTTTTTTGAATCGCGTATTTTTTAAAGAAAATGAAAATGTTTGATTTTCTGAAAAATCCCTGCCACTTTGTTAATTTGTTATATTTTACTAATATTTATAGATATT
>NC_046661.1:150690244-150700353 GCF_010883055.1 Belonocnema kinseyi | reverse complement strand
TTTTCTTTTATGTTAAATAAAGAGATTCTCTGCTTTTGTACCAAAATGTTACATATTCTATTCTAGAGTTACTATTCTAGGATTGTAACTCTAGACTGTTCACCTACTTTTGTCTGGTATATTAATATTGTCTAAAAACAAGTGTTTTACTCGCTTTTATAAATATTTTTAAATATAAAATTCAAGATTAAAAAATATGATGAAGATTCAAAAATTTAAATTATTTGAAGTAATTTTGGATATCTAAACCTTTGATTTGCTGGTTGAAAATAAATTTATATTTGCTCTAAAATTAAAATAACTTTAGTCCCATTAAATGATTGATATTTTCCACATATATGGCTCGGAATCAATCCACTATTGACACTACTTGGCACTTTTTTTTATTCGAAGGGTTAGAAAAACTTTAGGGTATTTAAAAAGTTTTTGAGGCATTTTCAAAATATTTACCAATTTTCAAGGAATTTAAAATTTACTTCAATAAATTAAAGGGTCTTTTAAGAATTTAAATGAATTTAGGTTATTTTTTCGAATTAAAAGGAATTTATAAAAGCTTACAAAATTTTCAGAGGATTCCTGCAGATTTTGAAAATTTTAGAGTATTTTAAAAAACCATGACGAATTTAGAGTATTTGAGACAATTTCAAAGAATTTTTTATAGATTTTTATAATTTGAAGGTATCCCAAAGTATTAGAAAATTTTTTAGGGTATTTTTAAAACTGCCAAGGAATTTTTAAGTGATTTAAAAATGTTCAATATAGTCCTATGGATTTTAAAGATTTTAGCGTATTTTTAACACTTCCATGGAAGATTGAAAATCTTTAAAAAGTTTCAAGGGATTTGGAATATTTTAAGGTATTTTTAAAGATTCCAAGACATTTAAAGAATTTCCTAAAAATTCGGAAGATGTGGAACAATTTTATGGGACCTATAACACTTTACAATATTTCAACAAATGTCAAGTAATTTTCAATTGATTTAAATAATTTAAAGGGATGTCAACGAGTTTTAATTATTATACGGTATTTTTAAAAATAAAAGGAGTTTTTATTGATTAAAAAAATAGTAAAGGATTTCGAAAGATTTTAACGGATTTGAAAATCTTAGGGTACTTTTAATAGATTTCAATAATCTAAAGTGATTCCAAAGGATTTCCAAGATATCAGGGTATTTAAAAAAATTCCAAAGAATTTTCAAGATCTTTAAACAATTAGAAGGGATTTTATAGGATATGAAATATTTTAGGGCGTTTTGAAAGATTCCTGAATTTTTATTGATTTACCTTAAATTCTTTTGAATCATTTCTAGTTCTTATGAATATTTTGAATTCGATTAGTATCTTCTAAATGTACTGAATTCAGTGTTTTGAATAAACCATAATTTTTTATGAATTTCATCGAATTCTTCCAAATTCAGTCCAATTTTAATGAAATCAATGGCATTTAAAAAAAAATTTCCAATTCTTTCGAATTTTTCAAAATTTAACTGAATTGTTTTGAAGACTCCTGCCCGAAAGTAGTAACTCTTGGAAAATTTTTTTTTGACTTAAATAGCTTAAACATAGTTAAATAGTTTGAACAATTTTTGTTAAAACAAAAGTAATAAAAATTAAGTCAAACAATTTTTTTTCTTACAATATTTTGTTGCAATATTTGGTGTTTTGCTTGCTTAATGTAACAAAAAATACGTCAACAAAATCATACAATTATGTGGGGAAAGGAAAAATCGGAGGACTTCCTTCGGTCCACGATATTTGAGGATTCCTAAATAAGCCTGAAATTATGCATGATAAGTAAATTTGTGAAAACAATATTTGGTAAGTTTGTTTTAAGAATTTTTAAAATCTCTTTTTGTAAATTAGCTGATGCTAATTGATGTTCAGCAGGTGAGAATTAATTTAGAAGATATGTTCAGTTTTGTTGGAACAGTATGCCACCAAAATTCAAAATCTTCTAAATTAATTCTTACCTTGTCAACATCAATTAACATCATCTTCTTAACTAACTCTTCACTCAGAGAAATTTCCTTATTTGCCAGAAGGATGCTTCTTGACACACATGGAATTTGCTCTTAAATTTAAGGGTTAAACGAATTTCATTTTTCTCAAAAAGAATCTTTGTAGCTAAGATTATCCTTTTGCAACAAAAAGTCTGTTTGTATGAAAAAAGGTATTCATGTGGTTCAAAAGAAAACAGTCAAGAGAACAGTGCTTTTGTTTCAAGATAACTTTTTCTCTAAATGTTATCTGATCAACATTAATTAACCTCGGCTAATCATACTACACGGTTGGAAGAAGATACAACAATAAAAAAAACTATACAGATGAGTTCTTTCAAAGCATTTGATCCAGTGTACCTAAAAAATTCATAATCTTCTTCATTAATTCTTACCTGGTCTGCATCAATTAACATTAGTTAATTATACTAAAAATGTTGGATGGAAAAATATACAACAATGGAACGAACCAACTATACAGATGGATTCTTTCAAAGGATTTAGACAAGTGAACCAACAAAATTTAACATCTTAATTAATTCTTACCTGTCCAATGTCAATTACAATGCACTAATCATACAATAAACGTTGGTTAGAAGAAGAAACATTAGTGGAACAAACCAACTATACAGATGTGTTCTTTCAAAGGATTTAGAACAGTGTAGCAACAAAATTCAACATCTTACAAATTAATTCTTATCTGGTGAACATCTAATAACATCTAATCATACTAAAAATGTTGGTTCCAAAAAGGTAAAATAATAGAACAAACCAACTATAGAAGTGGGTTCCGCCAAAAGACTTGGATAAGAGTACGAATAAAATTTACACCTTCTAAGTAAATTCTTCCCTGGTCCATACCAATTAACATTAGCTAATTATTCTAAAAATGTGTGTAGGAAAAAGATGTAATAGTGGAACAAACCAACCATACAGGTGGGTTCTTCCAAATGATTTGGATCAGTTTACCAACAAATATCAACATGTTCTAAATTCATTCTTACCTGGTCAATTTCAATTGTAAGCAACTGATCATAGAAAAAATTTTGGTTGTAAGAAGATACATCAGGGGAACAAACCAACTGTACAGATGGATTCTTTCAAAGGATTTAGACAAGTGAAACAACAAAATTTAACATCTTAAATAATTCTAACCTGGTCAATGTCAATTAAAAGCAATTAATCATAGAACAAATGTTGTTTGCAAGAAGAAAAATGAGTTGAACAAACCAACTATAGAGATGTGTTTTTTCAAAGGGTTGGGACCAGTGTACTAACAAAAGATATCATCTCAATTAATTCTAACCTTGTCCATGTAAAATTAAATCAAATGAGTCAATCCTCGTCTGTTGCAACTCCTTCGAAACGTAAACATCTCGTCTATTGCAACTCGAGAGGGGACCCCACCAATCCACGTTCCCGGAAGGTGGTCTCACAATACAATCCCGCTTCCGCGCTGTCATTGGCTATACGGAACATGTGATCATCAGTGCACTAGCAAAATTCAAAATCTTCTAAACAAATTGTTACCTGGGCAACGCCAATTAAAATTAGCTAATCATACAACAAATATTGGTTCTAAGAAGATACATCAGTATGAAAAAACCAAATATACAGGTGGGTTCCTCCAAAGGATTTGAACTAGGGTACCAGCAAAAATCGACATCTTCTACATTATTTCTTACCTGTTCAGTATCAATTCAAATAAACTAATCATACAAAAAATATGGGTTGTACGAAGATACATCAATGGAACAAACCAACTATACAGATGTGTTCTTTCGAAGGATTTGGACCAGTATGCCATCAACATTTAATATTCTAAAGTAATTCTTACCGAATCAGTGTCAATGTACATTAGCTAATCATACAACAAATGTTGGTTTTAAGAAGATACAATAGTGGAACAAACATACAGATGGTTCTTTTAAGGATTTCAACCAGTTTACCAACAAAAATCAAAGTCTTCTAGATTAATTCATACCTGTTCAATTAAAATTAATTTTTCACGCAACAAATGTTGTTTGCAAGAAACGACATTAATGGAACAAATCAATTATACAGAATGGTTCTTTTAAAGGAGTTACACCACTCCACGAACAAAATTAAACTTTTCCTTCAAATTTAAGAAATTCAAAAATTCCCAAAAAAGAAAAAAGGAAAAAATTTTTGTTGAACAAAAATAAAAAATAAAAATGAGAAGGCAACCAACCAAATCCCCTTCCTTCTCTTTTTTATTTCTTTTGTCGTTTTGTTTTTATTATTATCAAATCACAATAAAAAATATTTGTAAAAAATAATTGTCATTTGATAATAATACAAATGAGAAGGAAGGCGATTTGGTTGGTTGTCTTCTCATTTTTCTTTCCCCCTTTTTATTTTTTTGAAAACAAAAAAAAGAACTCTTTTCTTCTTAAGGAAATTTTTTATCTTTTTTCAAATTACAATAGGATAATTTTATGGTGATTATCCAAATTTGGTCCGTGGATTCTTGTATTTTTTTTCATGAACTCTGCACATTAACTTTTTCTTTATTAACTCTAACTTTGACAATCCCAATTAAAATCAAATAATCATACAACAATTGTTGCTTGCAAGAAGATATAACAATGGAACAAAGCAAATATACGCATTGGTTTTTTTTAAGGGATTTGGTTCAGTGTACCAAAAAAATTCAACATCCTCTAAATTAGCTCTTATACGGTCGAAATCATTTAGCATCTTCTAATCATGCAACAAATGTTGGCATGAAAAGACGTTAATGAAACAAATCAATTATACAGATTGGTTCTTTCAAAGGAGTTACGCCAGTCTACCAACAAAATTAAACTTTTCCTTTAAATTTAAGAAATTTAAATTAGAATAAAATCAAATTTAATATCTTATTTAACCTCCAATAATGAATTTAATGTGCAGAATTCCTGAAAATAAAACCAAGAATCCAAAGATGAAATTTGGACAACCACTATAAAAGGTTCCTATTGTAATTTGAAAAAAAAAAACATTTTATGGTGATTGTGCAAATTTGGTCGTTGGATTGTTGTTTTTTTTGTTTTTTTAATGAACTCTACACGTTAATTTTTTCTTAGTTAACTCTAACCTTGACAATACCAATCAAAATCAACTAATCATACAAAAATGTTTGCTTTCAAGAAGATATAATAATTGAACAAACCAACTATACGCATTGGTTTTTTCAAAAGATTTGGATCAGTGTACCAAAAAAATTCAACATCCTCTAAATTAGCTCTTACCAGGTCAACACCAATTAGCGTCTTCGATTAATGATACAAATTTTACTGGGAAGAAGATACCCCAAAGGAATAAACCAACTATAGAGGTGGGTTCTTATAAAGGATTGGGACCAGTAACCCAATAAATTCGACATCTTCTTAATTAATTCTTACCAGGTAGGCATCGATTAACATTAGCTAATCGTGCAACAATTGCTGGTTGCAAGAAGATAAAACAATGGAACAAATACGCCTGGGTTTTTTCAAAGGATTTGGATCCGTCTAAACAACAAAATTGAACATCTTCTAAATTAGCTCTTACCCGGTCAAAATCAATTAAGATCTTCCAATCATAATAAAAATTTTACTTTGAAGAAGATACCCCAAAGGAATAAACCGACTATAGAGATGGGTTCTTGTAAAGGATTTGAACCAGTAAACCAAAAAATTCGACTTCTTCTTAATTAATTCTTACTAGGTCAGTATACAGTGACATTAGCTAATCATAAAACAATTGTTGTTTGCAAGAAGATGCATCAGTGGAACAAACCAACTATACTCATGGGGTTTTTCAAAGGATTTGGATCAGTCTAACCAACAAAATTGAACATCTTCTAAATTAGCTCTTACCCGGTCAAAATCAATTAAGATCTTCCAATCATAATAAAAATTTTACTTTGAAGAAGATACCCCAAAGGAATAAACCAACTATAGAGGTGGGTTCTTATACAGGATTTGGAACAGTAACCGAACAAAATGCGACATCTTCTTAATTAATTTTTCCCAATTCAGCATCAATTAACATTAGCTAATCATACAACAAATGTTGGTTGCAAGAAGATGCATCAGTGGAACAAACCAACTACAGGTGGGTTCTTACAAATGATTTCTACCAGCAAACCCTCAAAATTCGACATCTTCTAAATTATTTCTCACCTGGTCAACATTAATTTACACCAGTTAAGCATACAACATGTTTGAATAAGGATACAATAATAATACAAGGGCCCGAATTAGCACTAAATTTTGAAATAGGTCACATCTCTATACCTCAATAGTGTTGTGCCAGCTTAGAATTACCTCGCAAAACGCGCAATGAGAAGTTGTCCGCGCAAGCGAGCTGATTTTTTCCGATTTATTTTGACCAAATCGGCAAACATTCCGGTGCATTTAGAGTGCAGAGTGAAATACGAAGCAGTAGGGGGGTAAGGTCATCAGTATATGGTCTTCGTGGCGTCGCGTCGCTGGTTTAAACATTATAATTGTATTGCACTTGAGAAGTGAAACATGCCGAGGAAAATAAAAGAGACAGAGAGAGAGAGAGAGAGAAGAAAAACAGATTCAGGAGGAGGAAGAGGAAAGAAGAAAAAAAAGAGAGACGGATAAATATCTAGGTGCGCACTTCTGTTAGAGCATGAGAAGCCTTAACATTCATATATCTATATTCTATAGCCACCCACACAATCAAAGTCAAATACACAGCGATTTACTTTTGCAACTGTGTGAGAACGCATTTTACATTACAGCAAGACAGCAAAGAGTACTGAGTACCGAAGAGGCTTTAGTGCAGCTTCTGGATTCGACACGTGAACTTCGAGTCGACTCAATTTCGCGAATCGTGATCGACAACCTCCAATCACTTATCACTCAATTAATCTCGCGTCAGAAATAATCAGAAGCTACCCCTGCTCATTTTTTTCTTTTCACTGATTATTAATATTTGTAGACCGAAATTCTAAATTTGCAGCATTTTTAATATATAGTATAAATTGTTTATTTAGTCTCTGGTCTGGCTTAGCTTAATTTGTGTGAAAAAAATGAGAAAGTAACCTAGTTCAACCGAAAAAGTGACTAAAAGCTACGAATGTGTATTAATAATGTGACTAGTATTCTTTTGAATTTAGAAGAATTCGAATCATAGGACTTTGAAAGAATTCAAATGATTTGGAAATAAATCCAATGATTTCAGTAGCATTGGAGTGATCTTCGAGAAACTTAAGAGAAATGAGATGAATTCGATAAAATTCATGGTGAATTTAAAATAAAATTCTAGTGAATTAAAAAGAATTAAAAAATTGATTGAACTTTAATGGGTTCAAAATGATTTAAAAGAATTTAGGATAAATTAATAAGCATTCAGAGGGCATTCCAAATGAATTCAAATGAAACTCTACGAAATCCCTCACTTATTCTGAAAAAATTCTTTGAAATCCATGAAATATAAAATGCTGTGCAATTCTTTGAAATTTTATGATATTTTCTGAAATCCTGGAAATTTTATTGAAATATCTGGAGAACTTAAAAACCCCCTTAAAATCATTGAAACCCTCCGAAATCTGATAAAATCTTCTAAAATATTTTACAACCTTGTTAACTGCCGCATGTAAATTTTTTCAAATCCTTAGAAATCACCCCAAAATATTCCACGGCTTTTGAAATCCTTTCAAATGATTGAAATGAATAAAAAATTCTTTTGAATCTTTTTAAATTCCTCAAAATATTTTAAATCCTTTAAAATACAATTTAATTACTGTAATTTACTGACAATCTCTTGGAATATTTTAAAATGCTTAAACATTTAAAATTGTTTAAAGTGTTTTCAAGTCCTTTGAAAAATTGCTAAGCTTTTAAAAACTCTTTGGAATTTTGTTAAATACCCTCAAAAATTTCAAATCGTTCGAAAATCCTTCAAACTTTTGAAATTTCGAGAAAATTTCTGTCAATTAAATAAACAAAAACCCTCGAAAGTTTTAAATCCTTCGGAATCACTTCAAATTATTGAAAGATCTGACAAAATTCTTGGAATTTTTTAAATTCCTAATGTCTTTATAAATATTTGAAACCCTTTCCAATTATTCAGAATAATTTCCAATTCCTTGGAATGTTTAAAAATATCCTAAAATCACGAAAATGATTTAGAATCCGAAATCCCATGATATCCCTGAATTCATGTAAATAAATTATTTGAAATCTATTAAAATATTATAAAATTTCGTAAAGTTCAAATTTGGTTAAATCTCTTGAAAATGCCTTGGAATATTAAAAGTTACCCTAAAATATTTTAAAATATCCTAAAACATTTTTGAGTTGCCCAAAATTTGTAAAAATTCTCTAAAATGATTAATACTACCCTAAATCAATTTAAAATTCCTTGAAATCTTTTTTCATTCCCTAAAACCTTGTAGGTCTCATAAAATCATTCCATATTTTCGTAAATTTTAGAAAATTCTTTAAAATACTATGAAAATAATTTGAAATCTCATAAAGTTTTTCAGATGCTTGGAAATTAATTAAAAATGTTTAAAACTTTTTAATATGCCTTGTCATCTTTCAAAATACCATAAAATAGTTCAAATCCTTTCAAAACTTTTAAAATCCCTTGGAACTTTTTAAAACATTTGAAAATACCTTGGAAGTTAAAAAAAAAACCTTTAAATTGTTTAAATTCTTTAGAATACCTTTAAACTATTAAAATCGTCCAAAGTACCCGAAAATATTTTAAATCCTTTGAAACATTTTAAAGCTCTTCAAAATTCCTTGGAATTTTTTTAAATCCCTGGAAATCTTTTAAAATATCCTTAAATTATTCAAATTCTTCGAAACTTTTAAAGATCTTGCAAATTCTTGAAAAATTTTTTAAATCCCTTGAAATCTTGTTAAATTCCTTGAACCTTTTCAATGCTCTTAAAAATAACTTAGATATTTTAAAAATACCTTAAAATACTTTGAAATATAGCCTTAAATTATGGAAATCTATTAAGAATACCTTCGAATTGTTTAAAATACCCTAAAATTGATCAAATACTTTGAACCGTTTTAAAGATTTTGCAAATTCTAAGGAACTTAAAAAAATACCCTTTAAAAATGTCACATGTATTCAAGCTTTTAAATATCTTGAAAATTTTTGGATGTCTTCAAAAATACCTTAAAATTTTAAAAATCTTTTGAAACTTTTTAAGTCACTTTAAATGCCTTAGAAGTTTTTAAAATTCCTTACTTTTGAAAATCCTTTGGAGTACCTTTAAATTATGGAAATGTATTAAAAATTCATTTGATTATTTTTAAATATCCTAAATTATTCGAAATCCTTAGAAACTTTTTTAAGATCTTTAAAATTCCTTGGAATTTTCGTAAATACCCTGAAATCTTTCAAATCTGTTGGAATTCTTCAAACCTTTTTAAATCTCTTTAAAATTCCTTGGGCATTTTAAAAATATGCTAAAACTGTTTGTACACATTGAAATTTTTTAAAGCTCTTTAAACTTCCTTGTAAGTTTTAGAAATACCTTTAAATCTTAAGCATCCTTTGAAGTATTATTAAATCATGGCAATATGTTAAAAATTCCGTGGAAATTTTTAAAATGCTTTAAAATATTCCAGTCTTTGAAACTTTATAAACGTCTTAAAATATCTTTGGATTTTTTTTAATATCCTTAAAATCCTTAGGAGTCCCATCGAATTATTAAAATCTAATAAAAATTCTTTGGAATCTGAAAATTCCTTGGAATATTAAAAAAAAAACCTTAAATATTCCAAACCTTTTGAAACTTGTTTGGCATTTTTTTCAATGCCCTTCAATTTTCGAAACCTTTCAGAATCCCGTGAGACTTTATAAACCTCTTTAAAATTTCTTGGAAGTTTTAATACCCTAAAATCCTGTCGAGTCCCTTCAAATTATTGAAATCTATTAAAAATTCTTTGGAATCTTTTGAAAATTCTATGAAAAATCCCGTGGAATATTTTTAAATGCTTTGAAATATTCCAGTCTTTGAAACTTCATAAAGGTCTTAAAATATCCTTGGATTTTTTTTAATATCCTTAAAATCCTTAGGAGTCTCTTCGAATTATTAAAATCTAATAAAAATTCTTTGGAATCTCTA